>NC_090396.1:43543805-43843805 GCF_036365525.1 Heterodontus francisci
TCATTGTTATTCCTCAGCTGCTACCTTCACCTTCAAGAAAAGCGTGTCATGCTACTCAGGTAAAATAAAAGAGTGTGCAAAGGTGTGCAGAAATGAAAAAAGAAATACGCAGAAAAAGAAGAATCACATTTGCTACTGTTGTAAAATTTCCACTAAAATACTTTTTAAAACAATGTGAGAAAAACAATTATTTGCCAGGCTACATGGGGAAATTGGAGTGATGCAAATGATTCAAGTCTTCGTTGAAAAAAATTGGACCTCATTAGAGTTTATATATTTATATAATGTTGGATTTTGAGCCAGATATGGAATAGAGTTCAATAATTAAGACAATCTTTAAAATTAATGGATCCCCTGCTGTGCCTTAATGATATAGATTTTTACAATAGTTGACAATGAATAATTAAACACACAAAACACATACATTTCATATAGAGTTTGATGTACTGCTGCAATTATAACTTTGAAAAGTGCAGGCATGGTATTTTTTGAAATGGCTCAGCATATTTTTAACAATATTTTTAAAGATTTATGAGTGAAGTTGAACAAAGACATATTGAAGCTTTATTAAAAGGCCATTAATGTACAATGATGCTCTTTCCTGATTTAGTGTTCACTATTTATATTCCCCAGCTTTTCAAGTTACTTTTTAATTTCATCCCTGCCTCATGCCATACACTACTCCAAAAGAACCAGCTGATCACCAGGACTTTGCCAATGGAATGCTTTAAACAGCTCATGGGAGTTGGTTAATTTAGTTCAGCTACTGATTTAAAACCGAGACTCCACATGAAGGCAGTTTCCCAGCATACTTTATAGCTTAATCAGTGTACATGTTCCCATTGATGTTTAACAAGAGAGGGAGATAGCATATAAAAAAATGCTTTTAGCTCCTGGCAAGATAATGTTCATATGTGCGCTGGTTCGCCGAAGGAAGACAAGAGAGCTTTGCGTTTATGCCTTCTAGATACATGTTTCATGTTTTCATGTACTTTAATATGGTACAGAAAATCTCATGTATTCCATTAAAAAAATTAACTTGGGAATGCCATAAAAATATTAATACTTTGTACAATGTTTTTGGATCTTACACAGTTTTCAAAAGCACTTTTGGGATATGCCTTGTTTTCAGGTGCAAATTATACCATTTCAGCATTGGTCCCACTGCTAAATCCATGAGCAGACATCTAGAGCAGCCTAATTCACAAAGAATCTTTGTGCTTCTAGAATCTCTTGCAAAGCTTTTGTGATTTGAACATTTTCTGCACTGTTAAAGTGTGACTACTTCATGATGTTTTTATTTTAAACTTTTATCAGCTAGAAGTAAATTTTAAATATTAGGGTGGGGAGAAACTTTTAACTGCTTCCCTTATGTAACGGCATCCCAATAGTCAGAAAGGAGCACATTTTCTGATTGATAGTTGGAATTGTTACTTTGTGTTGATTGGCTTGTCAGAGTCATGGGATCTTCATTCATCTTCAGTGTAATCCAGATGTTGTCAATTTTTTTTCATGTATAATTGGTTCTTATGTCTTGTTACAACACCAATCATTCTTATCACCCCAACATTTCAGTGGAACAGATATCCTCCCACTTTATTTATCTAATTTTTTCATCCACCAACATGGAGGGAATTAGTGAATAAATAAATAGTTTTATGTCTACCTCTGATAAGATATTGTGCCAGGAATAGCTCTTTCACAAATGCAAAATCTGATAAGTATCCAGTTTTTCATGGATTAGATAATGGACTATCATAGTAGCAAAAGAAATCTTGTAATGCACAGGAAATAATGTAATGTAGTATTTGACCTAAACTTTTAAATATCTTCCGTAATGAGTTGTTAACTGTAAACTGTTAATGATTAATTCTGTTTTTTTTTTGTTTTATTTGCTTCACAATCATACTTCTTTTTGGGCAACAAACTTACACCTGTACAGTAAAGTGACTTCTTACCTCACTTTATATATCCAACCATTTAAGGCATTTTTACATCAATGTAGAAGTGGGATCAATGAAAGATATGTGGCGAGCCCCCAACTGCCACAATTGATCAGCTGCCTATTAAGGTCAAAAACTCGTGGGCAGCTCACCTTTTATAGGATGTTTATGCTTGACCATTAAAATGGCTTGAGTTTCTCATGATCTCTTGTGGGTGTACAGTGCAGTCACTGTGCCCACCCAGTACTAATTCAGTGCCTGAAGTTAAAATCAACTACTAAGATTCCATATTGCACAAGGGAAATCAGCATGCCTACAAAGATTGAGAGGATATCAGCACATAGATGTTGTTCTGTTTTCCAAAAATGAATTTAAAAGATCCAATATAGTGTAAACATGCTTTGAAAGGCACACAGAGCTGACTCAATTATTGCCTATTAATTTGGGTTCAGTGCCCTCAGTTTGCAAAGTGTCAAGAGAACACAATATGCCAAATGAGGAATTTTTAATAAATTGGTGGAAAACTTACATTAAACTTTTGGGGAAAATGGGGAAAACCCTGCAATTATCTTTTCACAAAAATGGCAGCCAAGATGGCCATTGCAATTTGTATCTGAAACATTCATATTCAAAAAGGCTGCGTTTGCTGACAACACAAACACTATGTGGCGCTGCTTGGGAACATGCGCAAAAGCAGCCTGTGCCACTAAAACGTCACAGTCTGCGACGTTCAGGCAGCTTCCAGGACTAAAGATGGCGCTGCTCAAATAATCATACAAAGGTAAAGTAAACACGTGGCAGCACACAATGGCCAGAGAGAGCGAGTGAGCGGGTAGGGGGATGGGGTGGGGTGGGCAAGCGGGCAGGGGTGCTGGGCAAGCGAGTGAGCGGGCAGGGGGGAGAGCGAGCGAGCAGGTGGGTGGGAGAGCGAACAGGTGGGCGGGGGGAGAATGAGCGAGTGGGCTGGGTTGGGGGGGGGCAGGAGGAGAATGCACCCGCAGCCGCCGCCACGATGGTCTTCGGCTGCTCTGCCCCCCGCTCTCTCCCCACTTAACGCGATGACGTCATCTGCCAACCAGTCCTGGCAGCCCAGAATGCAGCGCATGCGCAGAGAGCGGGAGCCCGTTTGCGCATGTGCGCAGCTTGGTGCAGTCTGATGACATCAGCAGCCGGCTGCGTTATCAAGAATCACTTTGATTCAAAAATCCACCTGGAACCAGAGATTTGAGCAGCATGGACCCAGGTCAAGGGCTTGCTCTAAGTGATTGAATTACCTAAAATTGCATCATTAGCACAACAGTCAAGGCAATCTTAACACCTTGACAAAGAAGAACAAAGAACAAAGAAAATTACAGCACAGGAACAGGCCCTTCGGCCCTCCAAGCCTGCGCCGATCCAGATCCTCTATCTAAACATGTCGCCTATTTTCTAAGGGTCTGTATCTCTTTGCTTCCTGCCCATTCATGTATCTGTCTAGATACATCTTAAAAGACGCTATCATGCCCGCGTCTACCACCTCCGCTGGCAACGCATTCCAGGCACCCACCACCCTCTGCATAAAGAACTTTCCACGCATATCCCCCCTAAACTTTTCCCCTCTCACTTTGAACTCGTGACCCCTAGTAATTGAATCCCCCACTCTGGGAAAAAGCTTCTTGCTATCCACCCTGTCTATACCTCTCATGATTTTGTACATCTCAATCAGGTCCCCCCTCAACCTCCGTCTTTCTAATGAAAATAATCCTAATCTACTCAACCTCTCTTCATAGCTAGCGCCCTCCATACCAGGCAACATCCTGGTGAACCTCCTCTGCACCCTCTCCAAAGCATCTACATCCTTTTGGTAATGTGGCGACCAGAACTGCACACAGTATTCCAAATGTGGCCGAACCAAAGTCTTATACAACTGTAACATGACCTGCCAACCCTTGTACTCAATATCCCGTCCGATGAAGGAAAGCATGCCGTATGCCTTCTTGACCACTCTATTGACCTGCGTTGCCACCTTCAGGGAACAATGGACCTGAACACCCAAATCTCTCTGTACATCAATTTTCCCCAGGACTTTTCCATTTACTGTATAGTTCACTCTTGAATTGGATCTTCCAAAATGCATCACCTCGCATTTGCCCTGATTGAACTCCATCTGCCATTTCTCTGCCCAACTCTCCAATCTATCTATATTCTGCTGTATTCTCTGACAGTCCCCTTCACTATCTGCTACTCCACCAATCTTAGTGTCGTCTGCAAACTTGCTAATCAGACCACCTATACTTTCCTCCAAATCATTTATGTATATCACAAACAACAGTGGTCCCAGCACGGATCCCTGTGGAACACCACTGGTCACACGTCTCCATTTTGAGAAACTCCCTTCCACTGCTACTCTCTGTCTCCTGTTGCCCAGCCAGTTCTTTATCCATCTAGCTAGTACACCCTGGAACCCATGCGACTTCACTTTCTCCATCAGCCTACCATGGGGAACCTTATCAAACGCCTTACTGAAGTCCATGTATATGACATCTACAGCCCTTCCCTCATCAATCAACTTTGTCACTTCCTCAAAGAATTCTATTAAGTTGGTAAGACATGACCTTCCCTGCACAAAACTGACCTTCTTTGCACAAAACATTGACTTTGAAAGAGCAAACCCCCTCCAAGTGTAAATTGGCATCCTGGGGCCTGTGGAGCCAATTCCTAACTTTGAATTTCGTTAGAACATTCTAGAAAACCTGAATCTGCCATGTAACCATCTGTCCATCTCAGGGGAAGCTGTTTTTTTTTCCTTTGAACAAAGAGACAGGCAGTAACTCAGACTGTGCAGCAGGAAAAGGCCGTGTGCCTCCCTTTCTCTCTCTCTCTCTCCAGAAAACACAAGTTTGATAACCGTCTGCGACTGTGGACCCTCCAAGCCTACAGATCACTACAGACAGAACCAGGGGAAGAGAACCACCTACAAGTCTGCCACCAAGAAAGCCTTGAGCCAAGCAGGTGAGCCACAAAGCGTACTTTGACCAACCGAGGACTTCAAGAATACAGCTTTATCCGGAAGACCACCGAATCATCCACTTCACAGACAGTATATATTCTGGTATCTAATCCAACCACCAAATCTATTTTCCTTCTGTAATCTGTTTGTGTGTGTGATTCTCTTGTGAATGTGTGTGTGAATGTGTTGCATTTTTATATTATTTTTCGATTGGTTTTATATTGTTATGTATAATAAACTCACCTCTTTCTTATTTAAACTCAAGAAAACCTGTCCGATTGGTTCTTTCATGATCACAGTAAAGGTAAAAGGTAAAACACTCACAGAGGTGGTGAGCACAACCACTGTTGCAAAAAAAAGGAATAAACACTGTTGCGGTCAAATAAGAGGAAGGGCAAGAGGGGCGACTGTGACCCCCTCCTCACTTGGCTGTAACAAAAGCAATGTTATAGTGATGTGAAAGCTGTGACAGGAAACTGAAATTGCATTTGTAAGTTTGTAGGTATTCAGGTTATAGCCTTGATGAGTTTTTGATTTCACTAGTTTTATCTCCAGAAAGATCAATTTTGATAACCTTCACCTTGACTGATTGATGATACTTGCAGATTAGCAGTCAATATGGTGATAAATTTCAGTGGAATTATTTTATTACCTGTGAGAGCTAGAGTTGACTAATTTAATGGATATTGGTTTTACCTCAGAAAGCAGCACTACATATTAAAACCCAGGCCCACACTTTCAATGCTTGTTGGTCTACTGCCATTTTACAGTTTAGCATGAGAATTTGTCCTCCACAATAATACATGAGAAATCAACAAACTCTTCTTTTCTTTCATAAAACCCTAGAAAATGAAAGGGGATTATGTTATTGAATCTAATATGAACAGAGAGAGTAAAGTGAATCAACATTAAATCTATAAACAGAATTTTATTTCTTGCCCACTGATGATGTGGCAGCTATTTTATTAAACTATTAAAATATTTTTGTAGCTATGATTACTTTCTCTTCTGTGTAATTACGTTAAATGCTCCTGTTACTAAAATGGATGTGCTCTGTGAAATATTACTAACTCACAATGTTAGTTTTACAGTATATTTGAAAAATAGGAAGTTTCGCACAGTAAACAGGAGAAAGCAGAAATGCTATTGTGATTCTTGTGTAAAAAAAAACTTGGAACATTAATACTGTTGTGTCATTGTCATATTGGGCTGCATTTTAAGGAGCCCACGAGGACGCGATCTGTGGCGGATGGGGGCCTGAAGATGGGCCCGGATGAGGCCAGCCATGGACCGTGACGCCGGCAGGGCCCGGCCCGATCCTCCCCGTGACGGCGAGGCACCAGGCAATGCCTCAACCAATCAGAGTCCACTTGCCAACCTTTCAGCACTTTCTTCTTATACAGTATAACCTTGTTGCTTCCCTTATATTGGTATTCTTGCGAATTGTCCTGATGAGTGCAGGATGAAAAGCTTTCACTAAAGTCTCTATTTTCAGCAATACTCAATTAAAATAATTAATTTAAATAAACTTACATCGCCTCCTGATGTCCCGCTGTGATCCTTGGCCCAACAGCCGCCATTCCCATGCTTTCAGAACCCCGTCCAGGAAAATGAGGCGCAACACTAGTTGGGGAGGTGGGGAGGGGGGAGGAGGTAAGTTTATCAGTGCGGATGGGTGGGGAAAGGGGTCAGATGAACCTCGTGGGTGTAGGGGATGGTGAGAAGGGTTGTAGTTTAAAGTTTATGCAGTTTGGGGGGGAAGGCCAGATGGTAAAGGTAAGTGTTTTATGGAGAGCAAAGGCAGATTATTAATTCAGTTGTTACTGGGAGGTGGGAGAGGGGCAAAAGAAATTTTACTTAATTTAATTCATTCTATCTTTAAATATTTAAATTAGCTGGTAAAGCTAACAGCAATTTAAAAATGGCGTCAGCTCCTGCACACGGGCAACTGAAGCCATTGCTGGGAATGGACAACCTACCCCCTCCACTTGATTGGGGGGCGGCTCGTCCTGGCTATTTAAATGAGCCACCGCACTTGGAATTGCGGCAGCTCATTGGCATGCGCTCACTGCCGAGATAGGTGGCAAGCTTATAAAATCCAGTCCATAGTGTTGATTGATTTTTCAATTAACTTTAGACTTGTAATGATTAACTCACTGGTTTATTTAATGTGATAGCAGAGAATAATTTATTTGTCATTCAGATTGAGGATATCTGGAAATGAACTGTTAAACAAAACATTTAAGTTTGTCGATGAAAATATCTGCTTGTTTTTGTGATACCAACAAATACTAATAATTAATTAAACTATGTATCAAACTTCGTTCTGGTCAACAGTAGTCAACATGTTTTCTGAATTGAGATGTCAATATTTTGAGATTTGAAGCTAGAAAGATATTTCACATAATGTCAGTTTTGAGTAAATTGACCCTAATAGTAATGTTTCATATTTATTGGTGATTAATATCATTCATTAGAAAATCAACATGCAATCCTGTAGTCATTTCCCCAATAGTCTATTCCTCCTTAATTTCAGACTTGTTTCATATAGGTGAAACCAATTGCCATAAATTCCTCATTTTCATGGTTAGAGTCGTACAGCACAGAAACAGGCCCTTTTGCCCATCATGTCTGTGATGGCCATCAAGCACCGAACTATTCTAATCCCATTTTCCAGCACTTGACCCATAGCCTTGTATGCTATGGCGTTTAAAGTGTTCATCTAAACACTTCTTAAATGTTGTGAGGGTTCCTGCCTCTATCACCTCTTCAGGCAGTGCGTTCCAGATTCCAACCACACTCTGGGTGAAATTTTTTTCCTCAAATCCCCTTTAAATCTTCTGCCCCTTACCTTAAATCTATGCTCCCTGGTTATTGACCTCTCCGCTAAGGGAAAAAGTTTCTTCCTATCTAACCTATCAATGCCCCTCATAATTTTGTATACCTCAATCAGGTCCCCCCTCAGCCTTCTCTGATCTAAGGAAAACAACCCTAGCCTTTTCAGTCTCTCTTCATAGCTGAAATGCTCCAGCCCAGGCAACATCCTGGTGAATCTCCTCTGCACCCTCTCCAGTGCAATTACATCCTTCCTATAGTGTGGTGCCCAGAACTGTACACAGTACTCCAGTTGTGGCCTAACTAGCGTTTTGTACAGCTCCAACATAACCTCCCTGCTCTTATATTCTATGCCTCGGCTGATGAAGGCATGTATCCCATATCCCTTCCTAACCACCTTATCTACCTGCGCCTTCAGTGATATATGGACAAGTATACGAAGGTCCCTTTGACCCCCTGTACTTCCTAGGGTCCTACCATCCAATGTATATGCCCTTGCCTTGTTAATCCTCTCAAAATGCATCACCTCACACTTCTCAGGATTAAATTCCATTTGCCACTGCTCCACCATCTTACCAGCCCATCTATATCGTCCAGTAATCTAAGGGTTTCCTCCTCACTATTTAAGACACCACCAATTTTTGCATTATCTGCGAACTTACTTATCATACCTCCTATATTCACGTCTAAATCATTAATGTACACTACAAACAGCAAGTGTCCCAGCACCGATCCCTGTGGTACACCACTGGTCACAGGCTTCTACTCGCAAAAACAACCCTCGACCATTACCCTCTGCCTCCTGCCACTAAGCCAATTTTGAATCCAATTTGCCAAATTGCCCTGGATCCCATGGGCTCTTACCTTCTGAACCAATCTCCCATGTGGGACCTTATCAAAAGTCTTACTGAAGTCCATGTAGACTACATCAACTGCTTTACCTTCATCTACACATCCAGTCACCACCTCGAAAAATTCAATCAAGTTTGCTAGACACGATCTCCCCCTGACAAAGCCATGCTGATTTTCCTTGATTAATCCCTGCCTCTCTAAGTGGAGATTAATCCTGTCCCTCAGAATTTTTTCCAACCACTGGTGATAGATTCACCGGCCTGTAATTACCTGGTTAATCCCTGCTACCCTTCTTGAATAATGGTACCACATTCGCTGTCCTCCAATCCTCTGGTACCTCTCCTGTGGCCAGAGAGGATTTGAAAATTTGTGTCAGAAGTTAGTAGTTAACTGAGATAAGTTAAGTATTTTACATTGTATATATTTGACACTTCTGGATGCAATACTGAATAAAGCAACTAACCCAACTAATAACCCAATCCCACCTATACCTACTCGTGTTAAAATTGATATTTATATGCTTTATGAGGAACAAAATTACTGAAATGTTATTTTTTTTAAATACTGGAATACAGAGAATACAAATTACTTCAAAAGCTGTCTATCCAAAAATTGAAGCAATTGAGAAATTCTTAATAGTCAAAAAAAGTCTGAGTTATGGGGTATTTCACTGCAATTACAAGACTCAGAAATAACTACAACTGTTTTGTCAATCATATCAGCTGCAACTCAAGTTCCACAACTGAATGTAAGCTGCTCACAAAGTGACCCCAATATCAACCATTTTAAGTGCACACTCTAAATCAGAGGCACTGAAGTCTTATTGCTCCTATTGCAGTAGAATACTCCTTCACCACTATGTCAATGTCCAAATAAGAAGCACAGCTGACAAGACTTATCTCCCAATGCTCACTGAGTTTATCCAGCTGAACTGTACAGACTAAGAAAATCCCAGGTTCAATCCCTCAGTCTGAGCTTTAGGGAAATATTCTCAAAGCTTCTGAGTCAAGGAAGCAAAAAATCAATTACCATTCTCATTCATGATTTCTGTCCAGCGATATCTGCTCAAAATGCACATGTGTGGACGTCAGGTGAAGGCAGAGTTAGGCTTTGCTTTGATGTCCCCCTCCCTCCCCCAAGACTTCTCCATCAAAGAACCTGCTGTCACTGACCATCAAGACACACATAAAGAAAAAAAAATGACTTGTATTTATATAGCACTTTTCACGGCCACCAGACATGTCGAAGCGCATTACAGACAATGAAGTACTTTTTAAAGTGCAGACACTTTTGTAATGCAAGGTGAATAAAGGCCACTTCTACATCTGTTATGGTCAAACCTTGGGAAGAAGGAAACCTTTTCAGGAGAGGGGAGGCAAATGTCAAGCAAAGAAAGAATGTGGCAGCACCAATGAGATTGAAACCACTGTGATCTTGGTTTGTATGAAATGAAAAGGAACTCATTTGTGTCAAATCTTGTGAAATTCTGCAACTTATTATTATACTAACTTACTTCGCATCAATTCGTATCCTCAGAAGTGGCCGTTGTGTTTTAGCTATATAATATACCCTTTAAGATGTTCTCTTTGACAGCCATACAAAAATGCTAGAGTGAATGCTGTGTATTTGAAATAGCATTTTATATGATTTATGTATCAGGGAATCATAAATAATGCACTATATACCCAAGGTTAAAATCTATCAGAGAGTCTTAAAGATGAGAGTTACTGATATTGTTTTTATATAACAACCATTGCTTTAAGTGATTTGGGATCTTGAAGATTAATGTCAATGATAATTCTGACCCAGGTTATGACACTCATAAAATACCGATAAATGACAGCTGAACAACTATGGAATGCACCAATTGGAAGTGGGCGAAGCAGATACATAAACTTTCAATGAAAAGTATTAATAACATATGAACACAATGTGGGCTAAAAATTTGTTCATGTAGCTTCAAAGCGGTCTACATAGATTATGTTGATACTGATTTCCCGGAGGCCATTACCTGCACAATCTATGCTTGTTTCTTTAATGATATCAATAAGGAAACCCACGTGGGCTGTGCAAGTAGCAGCCAGCAGCACTGCCTGCACCCGGGAAATCGATGTAATCTGGGCAGCACTGCTTTGAAGTGGGACTAAATGAACGAATTTTTAACCCTGTGTGTTTGCAGTGTGTGAACCAGAAGCTTGAATAAATATTGTCACGCTCACGTATGGGGAAATTATGAACTTATAAAACAAACCCAAAAACAGACCATTTCCTGGAAAGCAGGATGGAGTTGAGAGGTCAGGTGACCTCATCCGGTACTGCCAATACACATGGAAACTGCAAGAACCCTGAGTCAATCTTCATGCCTGGACCAGCTGGCATTAAAATGTAAATGGCCCATTCTGTGTTAATGGCTACCTCTCTTCAAAAAATTGGGTTAACAATAGCATGGCAGAAATGGTGTCTCCAAATTCAAACTCAAAGGAATGGGTGTGAAAAACCACCACTTTATCAAAATGGAATGAAGATGAGTGAGACCCAGACTCCATTACCAACAATGGCCCCACCATCAGACACCATTTATGAAAACAATGATGAAGAGAAACCACAGTCAGATGGCAGAAACCAGGGGTTGGATAATGAGCTTCATAAAAATATATGCTGGGCAGACAAAGTCAGAGAACAAGAGAGAAATTCCATCTGTTCCAGCAGAAAAAGAAAGTCCCTGCCTAGAACACCATCATTAAACTATCTGGAGGCAGTGATTGGAAGTGGCTTCAAGCTCCATACCTGAGAAATTGTACCAGGGTTTTCAACCTTGAATTGTGACTGAGATATAACAATATGAAGTCTGCAACCATGCATTCGCCCTCTTGAAAATTTCCAAAGTTTGTCTTCAGAGATCCCGGAAAAGGAGGAACAGGCCTGCATCAGTTTTAAATCTTTACCCCCAGAGAAGAATGTACAGTTTACAGTGAACTCTTTTAAAAACCATCAGACTTAAATGCCTGTTATCTTTTCATCACTATCTTCCTTTGTGTGCATGTGAGTGTGAGAGTGGGTAAAGTTGTGAATATTTCCAGGTGTCGTTTGATAAACATTTATCTTTCGTTAAACCTATGAGAAAACCTGCCATTTGTCTGTTTGTTGACCATTAAAATGCTCAGAGGTTAAAACACATTTCTAATAGAAAAACACTGCACTGAATTTTACAGGCCCCCAACATCGGTGGTCATGGTGGGGGGGGGGCCGGAAAATGCCTCTGGGAGAGGGCCACCATGCAGTCCGATGCCATGAGGGCTCAGCCCAATATTGCCGGCGGCAGCGAGACCTTGTGGCGGCCGCCCGCCAGTCAGCGATGGGACCGCCGTTAACATATTGAAATAAATGTAAATGTAAATTAATTAATTGATTACCTTAACGTTCCCATTGTCTGTCCCCGTGCGATATTCGTGCCAATGGCCAGCACTCCCACGTCTTCAGATCACCTTCCAGGTAACCAAGGCGTAGCACTGGTGGGGAGGTAGGTTTCTCAGTGCGGTAGGGGAGGAGCAGGGTCAAACTAATATCATTGGTGTAGGGGATGATGGGAAGGGTTATAGTGTAAAGTTTATGTACTGGGGGGTGGGGGGGGGAAGGTCAGGCGGACAAGGTAAGATATTTGGGTGGGGGAGAGGCCAACTAATTAGTTCTGTGGTTATTGGGGGCAGGTGGGTGGGGTTTGGAGAGGGGCGAAATAAATGTTTTCAACTTTTTTTCCTTAAATTTCTTTTTAAATATTTAAATTGAAATTAGGGCTTGAAGCCGTTTAAAAATGCACGCAGGCAGCTGATGCCATTGACGGGGACAGACACCTGCCCCTTCCTCATCATCGATTTTGGCGGCAGAAGTGTCAATTTCAGCATACTGTCTTTGGTCACTTGAGAGGTGATGAAGGGAAACCATCCCTATTGTACCGGTGACAGTTTGCCCTGGTACCCAAAAACGCCTCGAGAGTCAGATGTCTTGTACAAATGAGTGATCTTTATTTACGAGCTGCAAGGAGAAGTCCTACTCTCATGAATGATTATAGGGGTTCTGCTAGTACATTGCTCCAGTAGTCATTTTATACAGTTTTATTGGAGGTTTACTTGATAAAGTATTTCTTCATTACATCATCTCCTATCTATTGCCTCCCCTGATCTCATCCTGCCTTGGTTATATTATTCGCCTCGTCAACGTCTTGATTACCCTATTCATAGGATTCAGGTGCCTCCCTCCTGAGCTCATTACCTTCTGATTAGGTATTCATATAATTCAGGTATCTTCCTCCTAGCCTCATTACCCTCTGATTAGATGTTCATATAATTTGTCTGTCTGGCAGGCAAGCATTCTCAAGTCACAGGGACCTAAGTTGCACCAAGTATCCCATGGTTCCCTATGCCAGTCTCCCCGACAGACTCCCTTTTGGCCCTTGGCCAGCGCCTGGCCCAAGGTAGCTATTACACTAGGTCCTCTGCCCGTCGAATAATCCAGGGATCCTCCTGGTTTCGATGTGCTTCGGATCCTTCCCTAGCATCCTCTTATGACCTCACCTGTATCCTAGTGACCAGGCTTGGTCTGGGATTGATACTTTGTATTATGCTACATAAATTACAGCAATTTTAGTCAAGCCTGCCGTACTCCCGGGGTACACCACTTCAGTCCTCCCTTTTGGCCCTAGGCGACTAGCAAGATAGCCAACTAACTCTAAGTGCTCCTTGCTCCATCACTGTTGGCCAGACTGGTGGTTAGATTTTCACAGTCATATTTTCTAAATTATGTCTAACATCTCAATTTAGGTGCCAGGATACAACATTCAACCATAAGTCCGATAGCAATTAGCAACTGCACCACCACCAGTACATGGGAATCAATTCTAATCGAGGGGTGAATGTCCACCCTAATACCCCAGTCCCAAGCTGCTTCCCACCACGATGTGTCTTCCAGTTCGGCTACCACATCCTCTCCCAGTTGCTTGATCTTCTGTTGGATTCAGTGATATTACTTCATTGCTGTCTGGGCCATTTCCCTCACCTTCAGTAGATGTTCCAGAGTTTAGGGATTCACTTCCCTTCAGGAAGCAGGTATCTCAACAAGTCCACCATTAGATCATCGGTTATGCTCATCCACTCCCTACGGGAGGCCGGATGTGAGCTTTCGCCAAATGTCCGATTGGCGTTGGGGCCTGGGGGTGGAACTGGTATTAAGGTTCTGGTACTGTTATTGAGGTTCGCTGGTGGTCATGCAGTATTCGCCTTCTCCACGATGTGCCATCTGCATTGTTGGTTCATGGCAGGCGCTGGAAATTTCAAGGGTACAATTTAGGGTGGTATTAAAACCATGCGTGGCTCTCATCCCTATCCCTATGGAATGAGGACAGACAACATTATACCCTACACCCAGCCAGCGAGATCCCATAAAGAGAGAATCTCTCTGGGTCGTGTATTTGGGTGCGAAGTAGTACTTTGGCCAATTGCTGTCTCCCATGATCCCTGTATTCTCTACCCCAAGAAGGGTTTGGATGCCCCTGGTTCTTTAGTGTTTTGTTAGCCTGTTGGTTAAATTCAAATCTAACGTAAATTCCATTTAAACATTGCTTTACTCAACATGATTTAGAAGTCAGCAAGCTTATTATAGCTAACAACCGTAATTCATTAATAAATACCAACTGGCTCTACATAATTATTCTAGCAATTCAATATTTTTACATTAAGAGTGTTACGGCCATGTGAGAAAGGTGTCTGGGGTCTTTTACTATCTTCACCTGGTGTTATTGTAACAGGGTTTAATTTTAAACACACTGTGTTTTGAGCTCTGCCTTTGTGAATCCTTGTTCACAGCTTTCCAATTATAAGGCAAAGAAATCAGCACACCAGGTTTTCTTAGGTTTAAAGAAGAAAAGCAAACTTTATTAAAACTTAAACTTAAACTCTAAAATAGTTAACGCTTGTGGATATACGACGTGCCCACGCTAGCATGCACATGCGATACCCACATGCAAATAGGGACAGAAAAGACCAGAAGAAAAATAAAATGGAGAGGTTTGAGGCAGTCTCTAAAAGGGGGTTTCTTGTTACTGTTTCTGTTTCCAGCTTGCCATCGAGTCTTTGATTGTAGACAGCTCTTACTTTTCGTTGGGGCCCAGTATTCTTCTTAAACCTTGTTCACTGTAGGAGACTTTTCTCTCTTGTGGTTCATATGTCTTCAATGGTTTCCGAAGCTGCTGAGAGCGAGATGAAAGCAGACAGGAGAGAAGTGTTCTCAGTCCAGGTGCTGACACTACTCTGATTTCAAAATTCTGTTGGAAGCTCAAAATCAAAAAACTCCAACAGTCAGTCATGTAACCAAATTGGCTGGACTACATCTGCTTGTGTATTCCGCCATCTTAGTAATTAACCTGGAATGCTTCAACGTCTGGTAAACAAAAGTCCATTGTGGATTAAAATTGGAGCAAGGAATAGCTCCTTTGTCGTTTGAAGTACTTGTCCGTTGTTATGCTAATGTCTCTCTCCAGCCAAAGTCTCCAATTGATTTTTAAAGCAAGTTTTTTCTTCACCATCAGCAGTTCAAAATCAATGTTCATATGGCGAAATTAATTTTCCTCACTCTTGGCAGATGGGGATTTGCCTGACAACTCCACACCCAGGGGAATGAAATGTGATTTGAAAAAAAACGATGCAGTTCATTACAGGGTTTGAGAGAAACATAAGATACAGAAAGAAAAACCATGCATTTCTCTCATTCATTTCCATTCATTCACCAATCTAAAGCCTATTAAAAATGGTCTTTTCTGTGTGCCAGGGCTGTTTTAATTTTCCCTTTTTTTCTCAGGAAAGTTAGCAGTGGGCGGATCTATCCTGAATTCTCTGAGTCATGCAAAGACTTTTGACTTCAGGGGATGGGTGGATCCCTTTTCCTCTGACTGTGGGGGAGGAGTCTTTGTTACTCTCCCCTTTGTTCTCAGGGACACTCCTACCTGCAGGTATTTGTGCAGACTTAACTGCACGCTCCTGTGACACTTCGACTAGGTGAGGCATTACCCTCACGGTTTCTCTGCCCCCTAGCGGTCTCTCTTTGTTTCTGCAGGTTCCTATAAATGCTGTTAGCAATTCTGGTGGGGTGCTTCTAGAGTCTGCATTTACATAGGAGGATGTGGGGTCTAACGTTTCACATTTTTTGGGGTTGGTTGACCAAACAGTAGGGGTTTTCATCTGGAATTCTTCCCTGACTTCCTTTGACCTGCCCTCTTGGTCACTTGTTTCCCTTCTCTTTCTAACCTTTTGCCAGCCGTGTGCCTGCCTCTCCCTTTTATTCTCGGCGGGGTCCCTTACAGTTCATCACCCCTGCTGGGGGTTCCTCCTAACAGGACTTAGGGGTGCAGGTTTCACTGTAGGTTGGGGTTTCCCCTCAACCTGGCACATGTGGCAACTCCTGCAGTACTCCAGCACATCTTTGTGGATTTTGGCCTGTCAAACTGCTGTCTTATGCGGGTTTTGGTCTTTCGTATACCAGTGTGTACAGCCACAATAGTCTGCTCGGCCCTTCTTAATATTTCTCCCTGGTACCTCTGCGGCACCACTAACTGGTCCACTCCTTGCCCTCAGGTCTGTGAGGAGAACTCCATTTCCTCATCAGTACCTCATTCCTTAAATAGTAGAAATCAGGGACTCCCTGTGCTTCAATTTCAGACTGGGCAGCCTGTGCCACCTCTCGCAATACTGGGTCGGCTCACTGAGCCTCACCTGGGGAAAATCCATTTAATTCATTCCCTGGGTCTCCTAACTTTCCAAAGAAAATCTCGGACAGGCAGACCTCATGTTCATTTGCCTGCAGTGCTAATGCAGTCTCCTCTGGGGGAGCTGGTTTGATCATGGCCTGATCCACTACACCTTCAGGGACTCTGCAGGGGACCGTCTCCTGTCATTGCCCTGTGTCTCTGACCACCTGCGGTCTTTCTTTAACTACTGTGGGGGGCTACCACCTTCACCCCCGCCAGGTCATTACCTAGGAGCAGGTCAACCCCGTCCACAGGCAAACTAGGGAGAATCTCTACGGTCACTGGTCCCGAAACTAGGTCGCAATCCAGGTGCACCCGATGTACAGGTACAGGCATACACTGCCCTCCAATACCATTCACCACCATTCTGGTGTTCACTGCACTCTCTGGGGGAAAGGTCAGGCCTTTTCCCAGCAGAAGGGGTCTGGTGGCCCCTGTGTCCCTGTGAATTACTATGGGCTTGCTTGCCCCACTCGAGGGATATGGGGTTACTTTCCCTTCAAATACAAAACCCTGATAACCTTCAGGAATCCTATTAACTTTTCCTGCACTGGCCATAGTAAGCTTTCTGGGTTGCATTCTTACTGCAGTCAAAGCCACTGCTTGTTCTGTGTTTTCCATCAGGGTCCCATCTGTACTGAGGTACTGTGCCCTGATTAACCCTACCAGTTTTCCCTTTAGTTTCCAGCAGTCGGCTTTTAAATGCCCTGCCTTATTACAATGGAAGCACACAGGTCTCTGGGTCTCACTCTTGCTCACAGCACATCTTTTTTGGCTGGAGGAGGGACCCTGTGTCTTCTGCTTTCCTTTCTCTTCCAGGATTGCCTGGGTGCATATCACCTTCCCACCCTTTGTCATTATCGGGTTTGTGGGGGTGATTAGGAAATGTTCTCCCCTGGGAAACCGACTTATAAATTAAGCACTCATTGGCCAGAACGGCCGCTTGCCAGGCTCCCTGAACCCATTGGTCCTCTCCATGCGTCTTTCTTGAGAATGGAGGAGAGTTTTTAAATACCTCTAACAGGAATACTTCTCTAAGAGTCACATAGCTGAGATATATTTTTGAAGCCCTCAGCCACTGGTCAAAAGCCAGCGGCTTACTTCTTTCAAACTCCAGATAAGTTTGATTGGCTTGCTTTTTGAGGGTTCTAAACTTTTGGTGATAGGCTTCGGGTACTAATTCATATGTCCCGAGGATAGCATTTTTGGTCCGTTAATAATTTAATGAACTCTCATCTTGCAACATGGAATAAACCTCATGGGCTTTTCCAGTTCGTTTCCTTTGCAATAAGAGAGACCAGGTCTCAGTTGATCATTTTAGCTGCTTGCTAGTTTCTCAAAAGACACAAAAAACATTTCCCCATCTTCCTCATTGAATTTTGGAATTAATTGAGCAAGTTTTAGCAATCTTGTACCCAGCCCTGAATTATGCTCTTCCATATTGGCCATGCTTTCACTGGGGTTACTTTGTCGCCCCCTAGCTAAGCCGCGTCAGCACTCTCTCTTCGGATTCTTTCCAGAATATTCTTTTTCTCTCTCTCTCTTTTGCCTCTCTCTTTTCCTCTCCTGTCTTTCTATTTCTTCACGTTCCTTTTTTGAAGGTTCATTCTCCCTCTCCTGCATCTCTCTCTCTCTTTCCTGTCTTTCTCTCTCTCTCTCTCTCTCGTTCCTCTAATTTAAGTTTCCTTTGTTCCAATTTTAACTTTGCTAGCAGTACCCTGTCTGGGTCTGCTTCTAACACTGCTTCTGCATCTTCAGATTCAAGGGAAAAATGATTGGCCACTAGTCTTAGGAGATCAGATTTCCTAGCCTTGCCATGTACGGTGATCCCATGCTGCTCAGCCATTTTTCTCACCTCTTCCATAGATAGTGCTTTTACCTTATCCCAAGATACTTCACCCTGGCTTGGAGATCTGTTAGCTTCAGTTGCAGACATGTTAGTATTCAATCACTCACGACCACAAGAAAACCTGTATTAATCTTGCTGTTTTGAGTGGGAACAATTTGGCGACCCACTTCCACACAGTCACTGCACTGAAACAGGCCCTTCGGCCCACTGTGTCTGTGCCGACCAACAACCACCCATTAACACTAATCCTACATTAATCCCATATTCCCTACTACATTCCCACCATTCTCCTATCACCTACCTACATTAGGGCGGCACAGTGGCGTAAGGGCGGCACAGTGGCTCAGTGGTTAGCACCGCAGCCTCACAGCTCCAGGGACCCAGGTTCGATTCTGGGTACTGCCTGTGTGGAGTTTGCAAGTTCTCCCTGTGACTGCGTGAGTTTTCGTCGGGTGCTCTGGTTTCCTCCCACAGCCAAAGACTTGCAGGTGGTAGGTAAATTGGCCATTGTAAATTGCCCCTAGTGTAGGTAGGTGGTAGGGAATATGAGATTACTGTAGGGTTAGTATAAATGGGTGGTTATTGATCAGCGCAGACTCGGTGGGCTGAAGGGCCTGTTTCAGTGCTGTATCTCTAAATAAATAGGGGCCATTTACAATGGCCAATTTACCTATCAACCTGCAAGTCTTTGGCTGTGGGAGGAAACCGGAGCACCTGGCGGAAACCCACGCGGTCACAGGGAGAAGTTGCAAACTCTGCACAGGCAGTACCCAGAATTGAATCCGGGTCGCTGGAGTTGCGAGGCTGCAGTGCTACCCACTGCGCCACTGTGCACCTCCCCCCGCACCCCCCCCATTTCCAATTTCTCTAATTCATCTGTGGGTAAATTCCGGATGCTAGCACCTAAATTTCTGTTACAACTTGGAGAGATAGGTGTCTATGGGTCTTTTACTGTCTTCACCTGGTCTTATTGTAACAGGGTTTCATTTTTAAACACACTGTTTTTTGAGCTCCCCCTTGTTGAATCCTTGTGCCCCACTTTCCAATTATAAGGCAAAGCAATGAGCACAAACAGGCTTTATTAGGTTTAAAGAAGAAAAGTGACATTTATTAAACTTACTTAAACTCTAATTCGGTTCACGCCTGCAGTTACATGCCGTGCCCCACGCTAGAATGCATACACGATACCCACATGCAAATAGAGACAGGAAAGAGAAGAAAAATAAAATGAAGAGGTTTGAGGCAATCTCTGAAGAGGGTTTTTTTTTACTGTGCTCCGAGCTCGCTGTAGGGTCCATGATTGTAGGTAGTCTTGCTTTTCGTTGGGGCCCAGTATTCTTCTTAAAACTTGTTCACTGTAGGAGATTTTTCTCTCTTGGGGTTCATATGCCTTCAATGGTTTCCAAAGCTGCTGAGAGCGAGATGAGAGCAAACAGGTGTTCTCAGTCCAGGAGCTAATATCCTTATGATTTCAAAATTCTGTTGGAAGCTCAAATTCAAAAAACTCCAACAGTCAGTCAGTCATGTGACCAAATTGGCTTGACTACTGTTTGTGTATTCGGCCATCTTCGTAGTTAATCTGGAATGCTTCAACATCTGGTAATCAAAAGTCAACTGTGGATTAAATTGGAACAGGCAATAGCTCCTTTGTCCTTTGAAGTACTTGTCCGTTAATATACTAATGTCTCTCTCCAGCCAAAGTCTCCAATTGATTTTTGAAGCAAGTTCTTTCTTCACCATCAGCAGTTTAAAATCAATGTTCATATGGCGAAATTAATTTTCTTCATTCTTGGCAGGTGGGGGGGTTTGCCTGACAAGAGTTACAATTGAATCAGTGAATCTGGCGATGCAGTTCAGCCATGAAGCTAGCCAATGTGCTTATGTACACTTATTGGAGTCTAACAACCTCTCTCGTTCAGGATAGAAATAGTGAACAGATTACCCAAAATGGGACCCTGCAGTCAACGTTCACATTGGTTAGACAATTTAATAACAAATAACTTGAATAAAACTTAATCCAACAAGTAACGCATACAGATAGAATAGGAGTTATAAAGTTAGAACAACAGTGGATGATACTGATGCTAGATTTATGCATGACTGCTTTAAGTATAGAGGGAACCTTCATTGCCACACTTTGCAAATTCAGGCACTGCTGTTCTCCATTCCCAACTGCCCTGAGCTACTCCTTAGGCATACTAATTTGTTAACCGTGACATTTAATGTTCCACGCGCCCGATCGCAGTCTGCATTGCTAAAGTTCTTATCAAACAGGCCTTGTTGGGTCCCCCAGTCAACCGACTTGATTCCTTCTGCGATCGTGGTTGCCAGACATATCAGCAGTACTGTGGTTTTCCATGGTCCTGTAAAGAGAGAACATGGCAGACGCCGGTCATCACCAGTTAGTCCTTACTATTCTTTGCCTTTCCATACCCGTTGATCTGTGTCCAGTGTTTCCACTTGCCTTTTCCTTCCACATCCACATGTACAAGTCATCGGGACCTCGTAAGGTCCTTGCCAGTGAGATGATAAGCCTGGTTTTGCAAGTAAGACCCGAACAATCACTTGATCCCCTACTCCTGGCAACTTTTCTTTGACCTTTAGAATAAATGGGCGGCAAAGTGGCACAGTGGTTAGCACCGCAGCCTCACAGCTCCAGGGACCCAGGTTCAATTCTGGGTACTGTCTGTGTGGAGTTTGCAAGTTCTCCCTGTGACTGCGTGGGTTTTCACCGGGTGCTCCAGTTTCCTCCCACAGCCAAAGACTTGCAAGTGATAGGTAAAATTGGCCATTGTAAATTGCCCCTAGTGTAGGTAGGTGGTAGGGAATATGGGATTACTGTAGGGTTAGTATAAATGGGTGGTTGTTGGGCAGCACAGACTCGGTGGCCAAAGGGCCTGTTTCAGTGCTGTATCTCTAAATAAAATAAATAAATAAAACTTTCAAGTTCTGATGTTCCCGACTTGACCACGTTTGAATTGCGTCTTCTTTAACTTGCTGCAAAAGTTTGAAAGGCTAAAACTGGGTTTCTGCCGGACTTTTACAAGGCTCCGGACTGATATTTATGTTTGGAAAACAAACTGGAGCTTCATCCCCAGTTGCCAATAATTTGTGCCATTATGTCTCAGATTTAAAATTGCACTGAAAATCACAAATTCAAGCACACAAACATCATGTGCCCAAATAAAATACACCCACAGACAGAAAAGAGAAGCACGTGCGTTTAAAGGAAGGGAAACAGAAATAAATCAATTACGTCAATGATCTCAATTCGCCTTTCTTCAAATGTCTTCAACAATAATAATTAGAAACTAATGGAAAAAGATAAACTCTCACAAGCAGACTATCACCAAGAATTTACGCAGCAGCCTTTCACAGTCATTCTTTGATGGGTACTCTGAACTAGCTGATATGTGTCTGCTTTTCTGAGGCCCATAGCCCTAATTACCCAAGTCTTCATTTCGTCCCAGGTGCCTTGAGCCATTTTCCCTTCCTCTGGTCGGACTGAGTAAATCTCGCTCCTGCTCAGCTTCACTACACCTCTGCTTCAACAATCTCTCATCTGCCTCCCTCTTTTCCCTTTCCCTTTGATATATCTGCACAATATGCCTTCAGGAACTCCACTTCCCCGGCCCACCAAGTTGTCTCTTCGATATGTCTGGGTCATTCCTCGTCTCATTTATCCCTTCCTTTCTGTAATTGACTCTTTATCCTGTCAACTATGTCACACCTATCTTCCTTCTCTTTCCTTAATGTACTCAATTCTAACTACGACTGTCTACGCTTTTCCTCCTGCTGCTTACACTTAGCCTGATACACCAACAGCCAGACTGCTTTAATTTGTCTGTCTTTACATGTGGACCCCTGCATTTACTGTTCTGCCTCACCGACAGGGTCGTCCGAAATCTGTACAACGTGGACCACTGAACGCACAAAGAGACCAAACACCAACATAGACACACACACACACACACACACACACACACACACACACACACACACACACACACACACACACACACACACACACACACACACACACACACACACACACACACACGTTTTTCTTGACCTTTCAACAGCATTTTAGACTACTGTGGTACATCCAATGTAATTTCCACCAATCGTTTCCTGAAACTTGTTTCTATCTCTGGACTTGTTTCTGGACTGGCTGTTAATTTGTTTCTGCTTTTGGGAATGTTTGTGGACTCGCCGGCAGAGTCCCATAAAAGAATTGATTATGATCCTAATTGTCTTATCGTTCTGATCTTTCTTTTGGCCCTTCCACCATGCTCTTTGTGCTTCTGGGGGGGTCATTAGATTTCCACCCATCTTTTTTTCATTTTACTGGTCAAGTTCTCATCTACTATAAACTTGGTAAGGGACCCCTCCAGTCCTCAATCTAGACCTTCTGCGCTATTGGTCATTCTGTCAGGATGTGGTCTGCCCAAGTGGTATTGACCTACAGGATACCCTTTAAATCCCCTGCGCAGCTCGACCTCTTGTGAAGGTCTGCTTTGCAGTCTCTCTCAGCGCGATCTCCTAGATGATAACAGCCTTTGGGATACCTCTAAATCTCCTGCGCGGCTTCACCTACTATGTGGCTCTGCATTGCGGCTTTCTTAGCATGGCTCTCTGCCTGGTTCTCTCAACTCACGACCAACTACCCTGACGCACTTTTTGATCGCTCGGCACGCAAGTCTCCAGGCGTTGGTTCTTTGATTCCCACTTAAATACCAGTGCCACAACTGCGAGGTAGACGTTTCCTAAATTTGGGTGGTAAAATAAAAGGTGCTCACCCCTTGATTGGTCTCCTCACTGTCGTGGTCCTGATGTGGTGTATCCTGCTGACTACACCAAGTGTAAGGGTGAGGGCTTGCCCCGGTACCCAAAAACGCCTCGAGAGTCAGATGTCTTGTACAAACGAGCGATCTTTATTTATGAGCTGCAAGGAGAAGTCCTACTGTCATGAATGATGGTAGGGGTTCTGCTAGTACATTGTTCCAGTAGTCATTTTATACAGTTTTACAGGAGGTTTACTTGGTAAACTGTTTCTTAATTACATCGTCTCCCATCTATTGCCTTCCCTGATCTCATCCTACCTTGGTTATATTATTCACCTCGTCAACTTCTTGATTACCCTATTCATAGGATTCTTAGACTATTCATAGGATTCGGGTGTCTTCCTCCTGAGCTCATTACCTTCTGATTAGGTATTCATATAGTTTGTGCGTCAAGCAGGCAAGCTGTCTCAAGTTACTGGGACCTAAGTTACGCCAAATATCCCATGGTTCCCTATGCCAGTCTCCCTTACACTATCAGCAGATCTAATACCTACCATGATACCAACATTTCCAATAGCCATGGACGAACCCAGCAGGTGTTACATCAGTACATGTTCAGTGAGGAAATTAGCATTAAGGCATTAAAAGGCATTAAGTAAGAATCCCAATGCCCTGTAACTTCTGCTAATTATGGCATGATTTGTCAACTGAAATTAAATTGGTTTAATAACTGCGTAACTTATAGTTTTTGATATCTTCATTTCACTGGAGAATCCATTCACTTCTAAATCCAAAATACTTGTAACCTGCAAATTGTTTAAAAAGCTATGTTGTCCAGATAATCATTCCAATGTTGTCATTGTTCTTGATATTAAAATGTTAGCAGCAAAAAAAACATATATATCTTGATCTAATTTTACGATAGCATGGTTAGTCTTCTACTGCTTTGACGTTGCATTGTCCAATTACTTGACGCGCCCAACCATATCTCTTGGTAATAGTGAGTCAGATGTGTAGTTTTCATACTAATCAGAAGATCATTCGGAATTCTATTCCATCCACAGGAAAGCTCAGATTAATGTCAATTGATATTGCACAAAAATGGGCACGTGAAGCTACCTATGACCTATGTTGTCTGATGCAACATAAATGACTGACGACCTGGCCTATTGATTCCTATGGCTGTTGCCTGTAGGACACCAATTCCAGGCGGTGAATTCGAAAATTCACTCGTAATCAGAGCTGATCTTCTAACACTCTCCATATCTTTGCGGGATCTTTCTGGTCCTCATCAGATAGTCCAGAGATGTTAATTCTATGTAATCCCTCATTTCTAACTGTTATTAGTATTTTTATATCCTGTTTTTCTAGTTCTACAATTACTTGGTCTGTGAAACAAAACTGCATTCTCTGTTTGAAAAGTTGGAACTCAGATAGGATATCCATGGCCTTCCAGTTCGTGCTGGGAAATTTGGTATCCATATTTCTGCTGTTCTTTTGCTTTAAGACTTATTCTATGACTCTGCACTGTTTCCCTTTCAGAGACTCTCTGTTATTTATACTAGCTGCTTTGATTGACAGGAACAAGTGTTTGCTAGTACTGTGTGTTTATCTTGCTTCCAGCACTTAAGCCTGTTTTGTTTACACAGCTGTTCAATAGGGCAGTTCAATGGGCTTTTTTTAGAGAGTTTTTATGTTCTTCACACTCAAGTGGTTTTACTGTGGCTTTGTGAATGGAAGCTCTTATTCATGCTTGAGTAGTTTAATGTTTTTTTAACTCTGGCTTCACGGATGAAGGTTCTGCAGTGATCTGGGTTTTCCCACATTTTTTCTAACTCCTGTAATGGCACCGATATCGATCAGCTCAGGAAAGGTTTGGTCTTCCTCATTTTTTTTTTCTACAGGGACCGTTTGAACAAAAAATCTTTTGATGCCATCAAAGCTAATTTTTAAAACAATATCCCTCGGCCCTTGGCACAATGACTCACATGATTTTTTTGCAGCTTGCTGTTCTGTGCTCTGTCTTCTTCAGCGTGAGATAAATTCTTCTTTACTCACCGAGATGAGTGCTTGACTTAAGAGATGGTGCAGGGGGGAGGGCTTTAGTTTCCTGGATCACCGGGTCTGTTTCTAGTCGGACGGGTTGCACCTGAACCCCAACGAGACCAACATCCTTGCAGGGAGGTTGTGGGGGTGGGGGGGACTTAAGCTAATTTGGCAGGCGGAAACGATACAGAGTGCAGGTACAGTAGGGGGTGATGCACAGCCAAATATAGAAAAGAAACTAAGTCAGTCTGGAAGGTAGAGCAAATATAGACCTGTTAAGGCACAAGCGAATAATGCAAGGCTGGATTGCATCTATTTTAAGGCAAGGAGTCTTACACGTAAGGGCGATGAATTGAGGGCGTTGGTTAACACATGGGAATATGATATTATTGCTATCACAGCGACATGGTTGAGGGAAGGGTAGGACAGGCAGCTTAATATTCCAGAATATCGAGTCTTCAGGAGTGACAGCAGGGGGGTGTAAAAGAGGAGGTGGCATTGCACTATTGATCAAGGAGTCAATTACTGCAGTAAGGAGGGATGATATCTTAGAAGGTTCCTCAAATGAGACCATATGAGTAGAACTGAAAAAACAAAAAGGGGGCAATCACTTGGCTGGGAATGTACTACAGGCCTCCAAACAGTCAGGGAGAGTTAGAGGAGCAGATATGCAGGCAAATCTCAGAGAGGTGTAAAAATAATAGGGTAATAATAGTAGGAGATTTCAACT
This sequence comes from Heterodontus francisci, assembly GCF_036365525.1. NCBI lineage: Eukaryota > Metazoa > Chordata > Chondrichthyes > Heterodontiformes > Heterodontidae > Heterodontus > Heterodontus francisci. Next base: position 43,569,629 of record NC_090396.1, read on the forward strand.
TCCCCAATATTAATTGGGATAGTCTTAAAGCAAAAGGCTTAAAGGGGGCAGCATTCTTAAAGTGCATTCAGGAGAGCTTTTTAAGCCAACACGTAGAAAGTCCTACAATAGAAGGGGTGGTACTGGACCTAATCCTAGGGAATGAAGCTGGACAAGTGGTAGAAGTGTCAGTGGGGGAGCATTTCGGGGATAGTGACCATAACTGTAAGATTTAAGGTAATTATGGAAAAGGACAACGATGGACCGAAAATAAAGGTACTGAATTGGAAGAAGGCAATTTCAATATGATAAAGCAGGATTTGGCCAAAGTGGACTGGGAGCAGCTACTTGTAGGAAAGTCTACATCAGACTAGTGGGAGCCATTCAAAAAGAAAATAGTAAGGGTTCAGGGCCAACATGTTCCCGTAAAGCTGAAGGGTAGGAAAAATAAGTCCAGGGAACACTGGATGTCAAGGGATATAAAGGATTGGATAAGGAAAAAAAAGGAGGCTTATGATAGATTCAGAGGGCTGAAAACAGCGGAGGCCCTAGATGATTATAGATGGTGTAGGGGGGTATTTAAAAAAGTAATTAGGAGAGCGAGGAGAAGGCATGAAAAACACTGGAGGGCGCTTGAAATGCCCTAGCATACAAGGCTACAGACCAACTGCTGGAAAATGGGATTAGAATAGATCGGTGCTTGATGTCCGGCGCAGGCATGGTGGGCCGAAGGGCCTGTTTCTGTATTGTATAACTCTATGACTCTATGGCACTGTTTGAGCCAGTATTTTTCTTGAACTTTCTCTCTACTGGCTGTAGGAAAGATTGTTTTCAGGACTGTTTTAACTTTGCCCTTCAACCTCAGACTTTGTCTTTTCACCACAGCATGTAATGAATTCTTTATGTTGTCTGATGCAACATAAATGAGATGTGTGGAGTCCAATTTGCTGAAGATCATGAACAGGTTTATTACAGCTGAATACTTTATATATAGTACAGAACTATTTACAGATCCGTACTCTGGGTGTTACAATTGCAGCGTTACTCTGGCTCTGAGTCACATGACTGTGTCCTGGCAGTTAGCTCAGTAGCATACAAAGATCTTAAAGAGACATCACTCTTTAAGGCAATCATCCAACAGTTTTCATGCTTACCAGAAGATCATTCGGAATTCTATTCCATCCACAGGAAAGCTCAGTTCAAAGTGAATTGATAATGCACACAATTGCGTACCTAAAGCTACCTCTCTCCTCTCCAAATCTGTAATGATGCAGAAATCATGCCAAACAGAATTTCCTGCCTACAGAAAATTTGAGCTGTGTGACTTAAAACGTTATCACCATGAAGAACACAATTGTTTTCAGGTGTGACCACCACAAAAAATCTAAAGAAGCTGCTGAGCTGTTTCCATAAGTTGTATTCTTGAAGCCACTGTTGTAGCATTTCTACAAGAGTGCAAGAGAATACATGATTCAGGATTAGTCCGTCAGAAATAGAAACTTTACAACGCCTAATGGATTTGTTCCTCCCTTTATCTCTATTTTTTAACAAGTGGAAAGAACAGAAAGTCCTTTTGCAGATGATTGATCAGACATGAACACTTTGAGCTAGGTGTCTGTCGCAGTTTGTATTCCAATGGGAAGAATAAAAGTTCCTTAATATTCTCTAGAAAATACAGTGGGTTCATCCCCCATACTTCCTGAACTAATCAGTAGGTGATGTGTTGTTTGGTGTTCCTGCTAAAGGTGTATAAGCCATTCTTGATGAAAGTGTACAGGCCTAACTGAACTGAATGGCACTTGTGCAGAATTTGCACTGAGGATTCACATACAATTTGGCTTTTCATCCTTTTGTTTTGATTTTCAGATGCCGGATCCGGGTAATTGACACATTTGGCACAGAGCCAGCATACAATTTTGATGATTATGCAAATCTCCATGGTTACCGAACAAACTGGGGCCACTGGAATCTCAACCCGAAGCAATACATGACTATGTTTCGTAAGTAATTACTATATTAATGCTTCAAGAAAAAGGTGATTGGTGCAACAGGTGCATTTCAACACCCCCATGACTGACCATCTTGAGTTCCAACAGTCCGACCATTTTAAAACATTCATATTAATCTTTTCTGAATTTACTATAGATATTCTGTTTCATGTTAAAGTTACAGGGATTGCTGCATTATAAGTTAATACATAATGATGAAAACTGCAGCTTGCTTAAAAGAGTTTATCTTCATTGTAATTGTAGATAAGCTAAATGCTGTAGTTTGTTTTTAATAATCTCTGACTGAGCAAAGTCATTTGTGTCAAAAGCAAATAGCTGGCCCAGCTTTTGAAGAATAGAATATTTAAAAGACTATTATCTCCACCTGATTTCTGACTTTATTAAGCATATTTATTTAGAAAATCAGTTTTCAGTGGACTGTGCTCAGTATTGGTTCACATAAGCTGCTTCAATTTAAAGCTAACTTGATAAGACAAAGTCTCCGTAAGGACATGTTTCTTCCATTTGTGATAGGTTTTTCATTGTAGCTTCCTCTTAGACCTAAATGTAAACATCTATTAACAGTTTATAAACCTATTCTCTGGTTGTTCTATAGTATATGTGGAGTGCTAGGTACTATAGTTTTTTCAATTGGTCACGCACTAATAAACCAGATCCAAAAAGAAATTCCTGGATTATCCGAAAAGGTTAATACAAAACAGAATTATCAACATATTATATATGAATTTCACAGTTCAACATGCTATAAGGTTAGCCTTATTGGCAACCCCATAAATAGGGCCCAAGCCATTTGCTTACCATGTAAGCTTGATGCTGAAATAGGGCGATTCAAAGGCATTCTGCGTGACAATGGCTACCCTGATCAGATCATTTCTCGCTATATATCGCGCAGACGTCTGAAAGGACCTAAGGCCGTAATTTTCGGCCCTGGAAAATGCCCAGTCTACCTCAGGTTACCCTAGAAGGGTAATGTATCCCAAAAATTCGAGCCAGCTGTTTCATGCTGCTACTATGCAGTAGCAGCACGTGTGGTGTTCGCCACTAACAGGATGCTGCCGTGGAGCCAAAAAGACGTCCTGCCTATCACACAAAATGAGTAATGTGATATATGAATTTCAAGATCAGTGTGATGCTAGGTATATAGGCCTTATGTCCCAAAGACTGGCGGATCGTATCAAACAACATGTCCCTTCTGCTGTTCGCAACGGGCAAGGTACAGACCGTACCCAACCAGCCCGTGCTTGCAAAACTCAAACACAGTGTCCAATATTAGATGTGATTCCGTGATTGGACAACATTTGCTAAATAATCCTCTGCGCAGTGGTGCACAGTGGCGCAGTGGTTAGCAGCGCAGCCTCACAGCTCTAGCGACCCGGGTTCAATTCTGGGTACTGCCTGTGTGGAGTTTGCAAGTTCTCCCTGTGTCTGCGTGGGTTTTCTCTGGGTGCTCCGGTTTCCTCCCACAATCCAAAAGACTTGCTGGTTGGTAGGTAAATTGGCCATTATAAATTGCCCCTAGTATAGGTAGGTGGTAGGGAAATATAGAGACAGGTGGGGATGTGGTAGGAATATGGGAAAAGTGTAGGATTAGTATATATGGGTGGTTGATGGTCAGCACAGACTCAGTGGGCCGAAGGGCCTGTTTCAGTGCTGTATCTCTAAACTAAACTAAACTAAATTACGCTGACAACCAATTTAAGATTGTCATTCGGGCTCGCAGTGTGGCGCATTTGCACGTACTGGGAGCTACATATATTAATACACAGGGCCCTGTTGTTTGCAGACAGAAAGAACATGTACACACATTGCAACTATTTCAGCTAACCAAAATAACTGACAGCCATTCACTGGTTCATTCCTCAAGGTAATGCCTGGGCTAATCAGAGTCGAGCTGCCTGTTTTAAATTTCAAACAAAGGTTGGCAGTTAACAGTCAGTCATCATAAGCTGGTGCATTTTCCATGGTGACGCCTCTACCAATCAGGGTCCACTTGCCAACCAATCAGCACTCTCTTCTCATATAGTATAAATTTGTTGTTTTCCCTTACATTGTTATTCTTGCAAATTGTCCTGATGAATGCAAGACAAAAGCTTCAACAAAATGTCTCTGTTTTCAGCAATACTCAAGTTCTGTTCTCCCAAATGACTATTTAAAGTGGGAATCCCATTAACATTACATGACAGGCTCTTTCACCAAACATTCAATAGTGCCTTTTATATTGTTTATTTTCAATAGCCTTTCATCAAATGACCTCATAAATTAGAGCCCAAGCTTAAACTTAATTCCACATGCTAAAACAGAAAATATCAGACCCCTTTAAAAGACAATTTTTCCTCTGAAGCAGTAAATGGCAACATAGACTTGATATCAGTGGAGATGTGTTTAACCAGCCCTGTTATGAACTGCATTAAATTAAGAAGACTGTCACAATATAGAAATATTTTTTAAAAACTGCTGATTATCCCAATCTGACCAACCTGAACCCACCAACACATCCGCCTGATGTACCTAAGAGCTTTGATTCCCCCATGAATCATCAAGCAGTATATAGCAATGCAAAGAAGCTTTAGCTGTAGAACCTTGTGTAAGTGACCGAGGCACGAACCACATTAAACTACAGTGGCATCCTTCAGGTTGTTCACTGGTAAGTGGAAATGCCCAATTTTGCTTGCATCTATTAAAACTATATTTGAGGTATGATTTTGTAACCCAGTTATTCAGGATAATGTGTCCCATTTAGGGGTGTTGAAAGATGCTTAAATGTTGATGATGAAAGGACAGTTACTTCAGGCAGTTTTTCAAAGGTAATTACCTGGTAAGCGAAACTCCAGTTTAATGGAAGTTGACTGTATCAATTACATTTTAAAAATCCTGTTTCTGTGCAAACTTCCTGTATACAAAAGCTTGATTCTTGTTGTCAAATTTTTGTTACACTTCTGGGTCAATTTTTTTCCCTTTTTAATTTCCTATGTGAACATTTATAATGGAAACTGCCTCTGTAAACTTGCCACACTATAACTGCATCCACCATCCATCTACTGACTATACTCACCTCAATTTTCTGTTTCCCAGTTCCTCAGCCGGTTCTACAGAAAATTGATTGTGCTGCAACCAACTCTACTTCCCTGCATCTAAAGAGCTACCTTTCCTTAGTTATCTATTAATAATTCTATCAGCACAAAGTGTTATATAAAAATAGGAACAAACTGTATAACTTTAAAATGAGGATTGAATTACATCCACGCATTCTGGTCAAGTTGACCCCTACCCTTTAAGCCACTTCCACCTGAAGATAATAGTCTTTATTCTCCATATGCAATGCCATAGGAGAATGGCTAGCCTTACTAACCTGTTGTTACATTTGTGTCAATTTTTGTCTTTATAAATTCAAGTGTACACAGTTAAAATAGAAGAGATCCATGTCAACTGGCTCTGACAATGTATTTGTGATGCATTGCTGCTTTCTGAACATTTATTATCTGCTATTTTTAGTATTTGAAATTTATAATGTCTAAAAGAAGAGTTTAAGCAAAATAAAAAATGTTAAGTAGCTTATTTCATAATAACCTGATTTTATTTCCCCAATTGCCTTCAATAAAGTTTTGACTTGTAGGACTCAGCCATTCTCAAAGGTTTGACAATAGTTTTGTCCACAGATTTGAAAAAAAACTCAGGTCTTGCCCTGGTGATGCCAGACTCCTGATACTGCCAAACTCCAGCAGTCCCATTGCACTACCATCAAATACCAGGACATCCAGCATAGCTTTGCCATACTCTAGGACACTTTGCCAGTGTTACCAAAGCCCAGGCCCATCATCAATACCACAATGGGCTGCATGATATTGCCGGCAGCTGGCGAGCTGCACAGGATGCCGACGAGGGATGGGCAGCTCCCAGGTTCTATTTAAATGAGATAAAAACAAGAAATGCTGGAAATACTCAGCAGGTCTGGCAGTATCTCTGGAGAGAGAAGCAAAGTTAACATTTCAGGTCAGTGACCCTTCTTCCAGTTCTGAAGAAGGGTTACTGACCTGAAACGTTAACTCTGCTTCTCTCTCCACAGATGCTGCCAGACCTGCTGAGTATTTCCAGCGTTTCTTGTTTTTATTTCAGATTTCCAGCATCCGTAGTATTTTGCTTTTATCTATTTAAATGAGGTCCGGGCCTCAGAATGTCTCTGCCCTCTTTCCTGCTGGAATGCGCTGGCTGCCAGCACATTCCGCCAATCTGCCATCCAAAAGTTAAAATGTGTTTGAAAGCCACTTGATCTGCCAGTATTTTTTTTTTATTCATTTGTGGGATGCGGGTTTCACCGGCTAGGCCAGCATTTATTACCCATCCCTAATTGCCCTTGAACTGAGTGGCTTGCTAGGCCATTTCAGAGGGCTTTTTTTTTAAGTCAACCACATTGCTGTGGGTCTAGAGCCACATGTAGGCCAGACCCGGTAAGGACGGCAGATTTCCTTCCCTAAAGGACATTAGTGGACCAGATGGGTTTTTACAACAATCGACAGTGGTTTCATGGTCACCATTAGACTAGCTTTTAATTCCATATTTATCAATTGAATTCAGATTTCACGTCTGCTGTGGTGGGATTCGAACCCATGTCCCCAGAGCTTTAGCCTGGGCTCTGGATTACCAGTCTAGTTACATTAGGGAGACACAGTAAAGGAAATTTTGGTAACAGGATGGTGTGTTGGCTGTCAGGCAACAAAAGGTAAACTCAGAAAGACAAGATAATGCAACGCAGTGATTCTGCTTGAGTTAAATAAGATGATGTAGGGAAGCATGGCATGTTTATTAATTGGTATTATTACACAATCAACTTGAATTGATTGAATTAAGTGAACTTAATCATAACTATTGTCCTAAGTGTTCTTTTGACATAAAATAATGCAGGTTAGCATTTCATACCTACATATTTAGTCTCATTTGATCAATTTTGCTTGATCCACCTTTGAGGAATTTGAAAAAATACATGCATGAAAGATGTGAATATCCAATTTTGATCACAAGGGTTTCTGTTATTATATCCCTAGATTATTCTATTGTGCATGTAGGTGTAAGGCAGTGTGAGATTGCTTAAGGGAATGACTGATGCCACTGAACCAGAAAAGGGATCTACAACAATCCCAAGTTCATAGCAGGCATTTAATTAAAATGGAATTTGACATTTTCAGTAATTGTAAATCAGTGGTCCTGATGTTATCCCCTACATAGTGTAAAGATTCCTATTATCATGAAGAGAATGTTATTGACTCACCACGAGCAATATCATGGAAGATCTACTATGATACAGACATGAAGTACGCACCATTGGTTACAGAAGTATTTGAAAATGGGAAATACAGAGACAAAAAGTTCGAAAATTCAATTTCACATTTCATTGGGGAAACTTGACAGGTTGCGGATTAGTCAAAACACCTTGTTCTATAATCAGCTATGTTTCACAGATGCAGTTAGAGCTTTGTTCTGGGGAAAAGATCGTGGGAACATTTGCACAATAATTGGCTGGATAGTGTGAAGGTTTTGCTTTGATTTGGTTAAGGGAGATTGAGGATGTTGGGCCCACTGTTCCTGCAATCAACATTTTGTTATCCAAAATTAAGTGATTTGTAAATCACTTTTTTTTCTACAGTACTCCTGTACAATACTTTAATGCAGTGTTTCAATTCAGCAAACAAATTATTTTAAATTAAACTTGACCATTTTACAGATTCACCACATCTCCAGTACCCTACAGCTACTTTCACCAGAGCAACTTGTTAAAATTGCTAATGTGTTCCACTTGTTTTTTATCAGAGTAACTGTTCCACTTGAAGTGTATGGACCACTGTATGTCACCTTAATAGCTGACCATGTTATGTGCTCCACCTACCAGCTGGAAGAATCATAAGCAGCAAAATATACATAATAATAGTGATATCATGCAAATTTAAACAAACTTGCTTTTGAATTTGAATAATGCATAGAAATATGCTAAAGTTACAACACAGAGACAAGCTACTCAGCCCAACCAGTCTATATCAACATTTATTCTACACATGAGCAGTCTCTTTGGTTAATTCTTCTGCAGAATGGTTAATGACAATTGTATCCCAAATCCTTGAGCTGTACAATTATGTTTAGGGGCAACTTCTGCCCCATGCAAAGGTTCGGTTTGGGACCCCAATATTTTATGAGACAATGATACTAAATACTACCTACTGAATATGGTGTCAAATCAGCATCAGGATCTGAGAAAAGAATAGAATTCTGTGGAAGTGACTCCACTCAAAACATTAATCTGTCTCTTCAAATACTGTCTGAGCCACTGCATAAAGTCCAACCTTTGTTAGTTTAAAGAGTTGAGTTCTTTTTTTTAATCTGGTTCATTTTTAGAGATATTCCTTAAATGAATAGAGCCTAGGTGCTGCCCACCTATAGAAGAAGGGAAGGGAGGAGGAAGGAAGTAAAGGAGGAAATCAAAGAAGGAAGGGAGAAGCAGAAAGAATAAAGGAAGAAAAGGAAGGGAGGGAAACAGAGGAGGTGGCGGGAAGGAAGGAAGGCAGAGTAGGAGGGAATGAAGGAAGGAAGTATGGGTGGGAGGGATAGAGGAAGGTAAGGCTGGGAGAGAGTAGGAAAGAAGGCAAGGACGAGGGGGAACTTCCCAGCAGCTCTGGGGCTCTCTTCACCCTTGCAGAAAGTTAATCTTATTCTATGTAAGTGATTTTAAATTCTCCTCTGGGAAACATCTCACCTTCATTTGCCCTTTTCCTGACTGTATGACTGCATTCTCACAATGTGGGGAGTTGTGAGCATGAATACATCAATATTGAAATGAGTTAAAGGCACAGAGGTAAAATAGTGGTTTCATGCCTGCAGTTTTCCAAACTATTTGCTGCACATTTCAGACATGCATTTTTAAAGGACACTTATGCGCTTAACTTTTTAAAATAAAATAAACAGATTAGGAACTATTGCTCTCAGATATATTATCCTATTCCCAAAAATAGTTTCAATAAACATTTTTTATGCATTTCTGTAATCTGTAATATGTTAAACTCAGTGTGCTGATCCTGGAGGATACAGGGAGCTGGCTAAAATCAAATGAATAGAAAACAGAAAGCTAACAAGTAATGGTCATATTTATTGCTGTTATTTAAAAAAACTTGAAGTTTAAGAATGTGGTACATTCTGCTGTTTGAGGAGATATCAACAACAGTAACTTGTATTTATATAGCGCCGTTAACAAGTGATTCGCAAGAACATTAAGTGTTCTATTATATATTGGACTAAATTCAAAATCTTTTTTGACATTAACAACAACCAGAGACCTGACAGTAGGCTCTAAAGAAAAATGAATGGGCTTTTTCTCCAACCACCCTTGTGATCTTAAGAATTTAACTGTTTCATCCAATTATTCTCAATTTTATTAGTCACAACCTTGTATTATTTTAAATAATGTGATGGGTGCCACAATCCATTTTTATAAATATTCTCAGTTGACTAAAACTGGGAAACACATTCCTGATGAAAGTCATTGCAAGTGCAGCTTTTAGCTTCTCCTTGGTAGTTCAGTGGGTAAGTGTGTGAGCTGCTGCAATCTTCAGCTAAGTAGCTCAACAAAAGTCCTAAGTTTGATCCCCAGTGTGTGTTGAAAAATTTCTTTCAGCCCTGTTTCATAATGGGGGGGAGAGAGATGGAGTCCATCATGATGTTAAATATTATTTTGCAAGGTTTCATCAGTGGAAACTCCACAAAAACCTGTCAGCATGCAATGAATAATTTCTGCACAATCTAGACCACTTTAATTTCTTTCAATTTCCACCCTTCTCTCACCTTCACATGGTCCATCTCCAACTCTTCTCCTTGCCTCCTCGACTTCTCTGTCTCCATTTCTGGGGATAGGCTATCAACAAATATTCATTATAAGCCCACTGATTCCCACATCTACCTCGACTACATTTCCTCACACCTTGCTTCCTGTAAGGATTCATTTGATTCTCCCAGTTTCTCTGTCTCCATCGCGTCTATTCTAATGCTGCAACCTTCCATATCTGTGATATCTCTTCTTTTTTCCTCCACCGAGGATTCCCCTCACGATGGTTGACAGGGCCCTCAACTGTGTCCGGCCCATTTCCTGCACTTCTGCTCTCACCCCTTCCCCTCTCTCCCAGAACCATGACAGGTTTCCCCTCGCCCTCACCTTCCACCCCACCCCACTTCATATTCAATGGATCATCTCCACCATTTCTGCCACCACCAGCGTGATGTCACCACCAAACACATCTTCCCCTCCCCTCCTCTTTCAGCATTCCAAAGAGACCATTCCCTCTGCAAAACCCTGGTCCATTCCTCAATCATCCCCAATAACCTCTCCTCTTCCCACAGCACCTTTCCATGCGAGTGCAGGAGATGCAATACCTGCCCTTTTACCTCTTGTCTCTTCACCGTCCAAGGCCTAAAACTCACCTTCCAAGTGAAACAGCGATTTATGTGTTCTTCTTTCATTTTTTATTTTATTTTATTTATTTAGAGATACAGCACTGAAATAGGCCCTTCGGCCCACCGAGTCTGTGCCGACCATCAACCACCCATTTATACTAATCCTACATTAATCCCATATTCCTACCACATCCCCACCTGTCCCTATATTTTCCCTACCACCTACCTATACTAGGGGCAATTTATAATGGCCAATTTACCTACCAACCTGCAAGTCTTTTGGCTGTGGGAGGAAACCGGAGCACCCGGAGAAAACCCACACAGACACAGGGAGAGCTTCACACAGGCAGTACCCAGAATTGAACCCGGGTCGCTGGAGCTGTGAGGCTGCGCTGCTAACCACTGCGCCACTGTGCCGCCCTAGTAATTTAGTATGGAGTATTCATGGCTCACAATGTGGTGTGATCTACATTGGGGAGACCAAATGCAGATTGGGTGAATGCTTTGCAGAATACCCCATTCAGTCTGCAGACTTGACCATAAGCTTCCTGTTGCTTGTCATTTTAATTCTCCACCTTGCTCTCATGCTGGCCTCTCTGTCCTCAGCCTCCTGCAGTCTTCTAATGAAGCTCAATGTAAAGTGAGGAACAGCACTTCGTCTTTCGATTAGGCTCTCTACAGCTTTCCAGACTCAACATTGAGTTCAACAATTTCAGACCATAGACTGTGCCCCGTTTTGTTTCCTTTTTCTTTGCAGGTTTTGGTTTTATCTTGTTTTTGCTTTCGGACAGCAGCTGTTCATCATTCTGCAATTCATATCTTCGCTAGACACATCGGCCGAAATTTTACCTTGACAAATCGGTCGTCCTCGGAGGCGGCTTCAGTATAAAATGGTGGGTGATGATGTCGGAACGGGTCCCCGACGTCATGATGCCAGATTGCCATTTTACGCTCATTGGACAGCAGGCAAGATAGGGACACCGCTCACTTTACGATTTCAGGCAATTGACACCAATTGAGGTAGTTAACCAGCTAATTGACTGCTATTTTATGTCCTCCGTGCCATTTTACTTTATGCACAAGAGTCACACAGGGGCTTGCAGACCCGACAGCTTTCAATGAGCGTCAATGGCTCTCACTGAAGGAGTTTGAGGTGCTGGAGTTTTGTGTGTTTGATTTCACAGTAAATTTAAAGGTCTGGGCTGATATTGCTGGCTCACCAGGGCTCACTTGAATGAGTTGATACTCCTAGCTTCTGAGATTTATTCTGGGTTGGGGAGGGCGGGTGGGTGTTGTCTGAGTGCCTTTCCGCGCAGAAGGCAGTAAAAAGCCGTCCCCATTATGTTTTTGGGATGCTGCTGTCATAGGCATTGTCCATTCTGGAGGAGTGTCCTCCAGTGAGGAAGAGAACCAGACAAGGAGGGACGGGCAGGCGGGCAAGTGGCCAAGGACATCAGCAATCTCCTGGCCACCTGCAGGTGCAGCCTGGTAATGGAGGAGGGGCAGAAAGCCACAGTGTGCATTGGGTGCAAAGACCTGTGAGGAGACAGGGCGTACTGGCAGCGGTTGAGCTTCCTGCAGATGTGAGAGCACCAGTGTTTTAGAAGACTGTGCCTGTCACGAGAGACTGTGGCATCTCTGTGTAAGATGATGGCAGCGAAGGTCAGCTCCAATTGCATGGGTGACCATCCAATGCCAGTGGCTCTAAAGGTCACAGTCGAACTTAACTTCTATGCATTAGGCTCATTCCAGGCTTCCACAGGAGACAAGTGTCGAATCTCACAATCATCTGTACATCATTGCATAAAGGTGGTAACTGATGGCATATTCAGGCGGGCCAACCAGTTCATCAAGTTCAAAACTGATTCGGCCAGTCAGGCCGAGAGAGTCAGAGGCTTCCCTTTTTTTCCTCTCCTTGTTAGACCACAACAGGTTTAATTCTTTCTTAAAATGGATGTACTGGCCATTTCAGTAGGTTTTTGATTACTTACTTGCGATGATCATAACAAGAATCAAACAGACAGGTTTTCTTGTGTTAACAAAGGAAGAGGTTAACTTTATTGTACATAAATCAAACTAATAAAATAATAAACAATGTGCCAACTTTCACTCTCACAAACACACTAGAGGTTTGCGCACACATGAATGGGTTACAGAGTGGGGAAACCTAGATTGGTTGAGTTAAAGTCCATAAAAAAGGTATACAATATGTGAGGTTTGGTGATTCGGCTGGCTTCTAGCTGAATTCAGTGGTCCTGAGGATTTTAGTTTGAAGAGGTAAATGACTGGTTCAGTGTGTCTCTTGGAGATAGCGATGCAGATGATTTCCTCCAATGGAGTTTCTGATTATAGCCAGAGTATGCAAAGGTGGTCAGTCAACAAGCAGGATTTAAAAGCTTTCAATTTGGAATGGAGAAAGAGAGAGAGGGATCTCCACTTAGGGTCCGCTCATGTCATGGTCCAGTTGCTTCTCCTCTGCTGCAGAGAAAAAAAAGCTTAAAACCACAGATGGGGAGGGGCTTGTCACATAACAGTCGCTCAGTCATTCAAACATAGCAGTTAGCAGTATTCCTCAGCTTGCTGAGAGAACAGGTAGTTCTTTAAACTTCCTGAGTCTTGGTTCTTGCTGGGAAACTAGCAGACATTTCATCTCTCTCCTCACAAGCATTGTAATGTACGCTACAGGGTTGCAACTTAGGTGATCATCTTAAGCTGAAAGGATGACTTTGCTGGCAACTTGTCTTTAAAAAAATACAACTTCAGATCTCCAGCCACTGGACCAAAGAATATTATCATTCAGCAAAACACATTGGTGTAATAGTAGAATCACTGCATTGAGAATTCCACTGGAATGGCTGGGTGTAATCTACCCCTCTAAACTCTTATAATAGTTGTCATGTTGGATTCTGTAACGAGTGACAAGCTGTAACTGCTGTAGACTACACATTTCACTGTTCCCAGAATTTTAGTTTCAGTTTTAGTCAAACAAAAATGTTTTTAACAAATCCTATTGTGGTACCCATTACTTCACTTACTATGTCTTCTCCTTACAAGATACTATGTCATGGCAACACTGCATCAAAATCAACACCCAAATATCCAAGAAATCTGTTGGAATGATATCTTCTTGCAAGCTGCAGGGCAAGGTTATATTAATGTTTAAGTAGCTGGAGAAGATAATGCTTGGCAGACATAACTGGGATTGCTTGGGTGATGTAATTAATGTCTGCTGATCACATTTTGCATGTTAAGCCATGTCAAGCCTCATATCCAGCAATTCTTTCTTATTCTTCTCGGATTGTGTCTTCTTTCATTTCATTCTCTATTTACTTTTAATTATGAATTTGCCTTTACCCTTTTTATTCTTTCACATCCTCTGTTGCCTGTGCCTTTGCTGCAATTAGTTTCTCATTCTGTACCTTTTCTTGTCTCCAAATGTTATTTTTGTACCTCATTGTTGTGTTCATCTTTTTCCCATTTTTATTTGCCTGTATCATTAGAACTTATTGTTTCTCGTGGTTCATTCGATAAAATCAGAGGATTTGTGGTGGAAGGGAGTTTAGAATCAATCAGGGAGGCTCCCTGACACTGTGCACCCACTATCCCATTAAAATGGATTTTTAAAAAGTGGTAGTTGCTCTCTGCTTAAAATTAGATATGTCAGGATTCTTTGTTTACACAAGCTGAGCAGTGATGTATAACTGCACTAAGTTCACTGTTCAGAGTGGAAAATCATTACAAAGGAAATGATTAATATTCTTTGGTAGTCATCTATCTTTGCAGTAACTGTATTGATTTAATAGCAGCTTTCACCGTCCTCAAGTGGTAATCATGGACAAATCTTCCACAACAACCAAACACAGTTCTATTTAATTGGGCTCCTGCACCTACATAGGTAACCTAAGTCTGGAAATCAACATGGGGTAAAAGTCTTTGATGGCAGAGCACACTTCAGGTGAACACCTTAATCTGCAAAGTAAAGTCAATCTATTGAGAAGGATTTATTTTTTTTAAATGAATGTTGTCTTTATCTTGATTTCAAAATACATCTTTTTAACTGGTGAATTCTGATCATATTATTGAGCCAAGTCCCTAGGAGGAGCTACTCTGTCTGACAGTGTGAGGGAGATAAATTGACAGACATACCTTAAATAATCCAAGCACAGAAACATTCCAACTGAATGATGAAGCTTCTTCATTCCTTTAATGTTATAATGTTCTCTAATATCTCCATCAACTCTTAACTATTGTTCAAAAGAATGTTTTAAAACTCTACAGAAATATTAAACATTAACATACAACCATGATAATTCTTTGATGTTTAAAATGTTTACCTATAGTAATACACTTTCCTTAAACATTGAATAACACATATTTCTGATTGTGTTTGAAGAATACGATAACCAACTGAGGCATTGAAAGCAGCATCAAAGACAAATGACTGATGCGTTGCAAATGGGAATATTAGTTCATGGTCAGTAGGTAAAATACCCAGCTGAGATTTTTCAGAGAAACATCATGGAACTGTGACTAGTGCTGACAAAAATCTGATCCCAATTATATTCAGTCTGAGGAAGACCGATATAAAAATGAATGTCTGAATATATGTGGAAGGACATTGTTGTCAGGGTGCACCGTGATCACAAGGTTCATTCACAGATAAGTAAAGTGATTATACTTTGTTCAAGCTGATAAGCTATTCGATCTGGATAGATTGAGGGGATCAGGAGATATAAGTATAGGTACATAATCATCGAGTTAGTTAGATGCGAGGAGGCACTTCTTTTCACAAAGAGTGTAAACTTGAGGAATAATTTGCTTATGCTCTGATTGTGATTAAAGGCATGCTACCCAACCCGAACCCGACGGGACCCGACGACGTGTCGGGTTCAGGTCGGGTCAGGTTGCACTTCCGGTTCCGGCATTCAGCTCGGGTCAGACACACTCTATCACAGGTAAGTGGCTCCAATGTTAATTTAATTTTTGGACTAGAAAGGTGGTTTCGTTACAATTATTTTAAGCTTGTGCAGATCAGCAACAAAGTGAAAAACGCAAGTTAACTGATGGTCGGGTCGCACCGACCGGGTTGGGCGCGGGAAGAAATGGAAGGACTCGGGCTGGGTCGAGCTCGGGTCGGACGTGGTTCCGTGTGGCTCGGGTTGAGTTTTTTTAGCAGACCCGAGAAGACCTTTAATTCTGATGCACTGAAACCATTCCAAAGGGAGCTGGACAAATTCCCATTAGTGGCCAACATGTAACGGCAGGTGGTCATTGAGGGTTGTATCACCGAGGCACCATTGTCTGCTGCAGCTTTGGGTTAGGAGAGAAGTTTTCCCGAATTTGGCCTATGGCTTTTTCTGTTTTGTTTCCCACTGTCTCAGGTGATTGCATGGCTGCAAGGTGTGGAGGGGACAGGAGCATGAGGGTGATAGTGTGCAGAAATTACACCATGCCAGGATGGGATAGGTTCAATGGACCAGCTGATCTTTAGCTGTCCTCTTTCTTGTCTGCTCGAAGTGAAAATAGTGTCATGCTGCCTGACGCATCAGTCATCTGTTTGATTCATAAGTGGATAATGCATTGGCTAATACTGCGGTTGATTCCTTTGCAAACAAGGAAGGAGGCACAGGAACAAAAGTTTGAATGATCTTTACTGTCCCTATCGTTCTCATTGGCTACAGGAGTCCTTGCAGAAAATGGTGCAGCTTTGAAACAACACCATTCTGAGCGGGTGGTGCCAGTTCCCCTTTGGCCATTGCAATGTAAGATGTGCCATGGCTGCAGATATGGTAATTGGCATTATGTGTCAGAGCTGGTTTGTGCTGGTTGATCTTGCCGATATGTCTTCTTTCAGCTTCTAGTATTTCATCCATGGAATCTATATTTGGATACTTCAAAGCCAAGCTCGTTATTCATTTTACCTTGACTTGCTGACTGCCACGGGACAGTTGTGCCTTGTTGCTGCCTGAGCTGTATGATTACTTGTATTGGTAGATTTCTTTTGCCTGTGCACACTTCTTGCATCTCTTCCTCTTCTGCTTCAGTCTTACAAATGGCTTTCCAGTAACTCAACAGACAATTAACTTTTTTTTTAAGTTGGCCCTAAAAATTACCCATTGATATCACAAAATAAGAGTTTTACCAGAAAAATATCTACAATAAAACATATTTAAAAGTTATCTAAATCCAGTGACAAAAATGTTTTGTACAAGTTGAAATTTAAAAGAAATGGCAACTGTACTACATTGGTGGGTGGCTGCACTTATAGTGTGACATGTTTACATGGGCAATTTCCATTATAATTGTGGACATTGAAATGTATAATGTTAAAAGTTAACAAGAAGTAATAATGCATATATTACTATTTGATCATGGGGATTTGAGACCGAGAGCCGTATTTAGTTCAGGCAGGCTTAGCTTGTGAGGGGATTACAGGACCAAGGAGAGGATAGACATGGGAATGGGAGAGGAGGAAGGGAAGGAAGGGGGAGTGTGAAGTGTGAGGATAGGACAGGGGAAGAGAAGGAGGAAGAGGGGATGGACTGAGGGCGTAGATGGGAGGCAGGGAGAGGAAGGAAGGAGAGAGGAATGATTGCGAAGAGGAGGGGAGAGATAGAGAATGGGAGAAAAGGGGAAGTGGAAGATTGAGAAGATGGGAATGGCAATGCTGAGAAAAAAGGGAGGTGGAGAATACAATGAACATTGAGGGTTCGAGGGGATGGGGTGGGAAAGAGTAAGGGGATAATGGGAAGAAAAGAAAGGCAATGAAGGATATGGAGTGGGATGAAGAAGAAGAGGTGGGATGGATGAAGAAGTACCAGAAGTGCCTTTCAGCTAAGGATGGAGTTGGATACGGCATCCAAAAAATGTCCTACAGTATGGGGGTGCGGGGGCGGAGGGGTTGGCAGCAGGCCTAAAGTCCTTTGGAAGGGGGTAAGTACTCATTTTTAATCTTTAGAGGAGGTGGGGGTCAATGTCCACAGAAGTCCTTAGACGGAGTGGGTGTTGATCAGTCAGAAAATCCTATGTGGGGTGGATATTGAGTCACAAATACCATCAGCAGGGCAGGAGAGCGACAACCACAAAATACTGAGAGGGTAACTACTGGCGAAGATCATCAGATCTTTGGGAGATAGAGGAATCGACAGTTTAACAGCACCATTGAGGGCTGTGTCTGTCAGAAGAGTACGTTAGTGAGTCGGATGGGTAAAGAGAGAAAGGCCTTTCAATACGATGGATAAGACATAATTTGGCTTAGCATGAGTTTGTGCCTAATTCTCCAGGCAGTGGGACTGTGAATCAGCAATGCAGCACCGTAATCCTGACTTGGGACTCCATCGTAATTGTGTCAAGATTATACAGCATACCTGGATGTTGTATTAAGAATTCAGGGGAGGAGACTCAGTGTTGACACTAGGGACATGGACAGGACCAAGATTCTAAGGGCATGGAGGTACAAAGAGGCGGGATTAGTAAAACTGCTAACAAAGATCTATTTGTGTAAAGCTTTATAGTGCATTGCCACATAGTGTCATCTAATCTAATTAGATTGATAGGACATTGGATGGCCACCTTAGAGAAATACACTTGCAGGGCTATGGGAATCGAGCCGGGGAGTGGGACTGACAGCATAGCTCCGTGGAGAGCCGACATGGACTCAATGGGCTGAATGGCCTCCTTCTGTGCTGTATATGACTCAATAACAGTGCAATTGTTAAAGAGCTGTATAATTACACAGGTGCTGATTTTAATAGAAAGAATTGCGTTGCAATGCTTAGATTTGAACTGACAATGTCCTGGATTTTGCTCTCAGTGGCGAAGAAATAGCTTTCGCTGTACACCTTGCATACAGCTGCCCAGAGACATTTCGTGGGCTTGTCAGCAAGGATTTCCACTAATCTAATGTCTGTTTCAATGCGGCTTCATCTCCAGGGGATCAATGGCATCTGAGAATAGGGCAAGCAATGCTGAGGCTCTTCAACAATCAGATTCAGGTATCTTCACCAAGGACTGCAAACCAAGAAGTAAAAAAAAGGCATCTAGCTTACATTTAAATAATGTATAGGAACTGAAATAAAGATTGAGAAATACAGATGTGATTAAAGGAGAGAGCTAAAAGAGACAAAGAGTAAAAATATATTTTTATTTTTGAAAATCTGCAATGTTCATTTTCTTCTGAGGGAATGAGACTCCACACTTGTGAAACTAATTGTTCAGGACCAGAGAGGTTGTTCAGCAATAATTATAACTTAGTACTCCACTAAAGTCTCACTCCTGAATGCAGCAGCCCTAATTTGTTCAGCTGGCTTTAGTGCAGAATAGTGTGAAAGTACCCGAAGTTCATACCATTACAGTGATTTTCAGGCCAAGTCTGTTGGCGAGGACTGCAACAGCGCACCCTGTGGAGGTGCAGGGTAGCGCTGACAGCAATTTCTGGATTTCCGCGTTTAACTGTGCAGACCCCAGAAATTGCTGTCAGATTTGCCCTATAATAGCGGCGAACACTGATAGCCTCGCTGTTATTATTACATCAAAATCTGGACCATTGGGTGACAGTACTTCTGTCATTATAAATACTAATCACAGTGCCACCTACGAGCAGAATTGGTACTGCAAGTAAATGTTTTTTAGAATGTGTTCTCCCAATGAGTAAGATGAATTTTGAAATGAACTGTTATGGTTCACTCAGCAATTTTAATGTAATAGATAGTCGATAATAAATTAGTCTGTTGCACATTTTGTGCAAGAGTTTACAGTGAAATAGTCAAAACACTAATTGGTTATAATGATTAGATGATACAACTGATAAGATAGTGTACAAGCCAACCAAAACACTTTTAATAAATAACATTTGGAGCAGTTTCTGATTTTATATTATGGAATAGTTTGATGGCTATTTTCATCTCAACTAAGGGAGAAATATATTTAGAGTTCAATTTAGTTGATGATCATTAATATTCCTACAAGTGCAAGCTTATATCTGGTGAAGATTTTTGGTCGATTCTATGTAAAAGCAGGAATTCCTGAAGCCTCATGCTACACTTTATAATTCAGTATCAGGAAAATCAGAACATTGTTGCAGCAAACAAACTGGAGAGAATATTCAGAGGAGTCGTACTTAAGAGAGGGAGTTGGAAGTGAGTCATAATGTTGGCTGTAAAATGTGCACAATAATTTTTAAAAACTGCTCACCAATTTCTAAAATCCCATAACTATCTGGCGTACTTTATTCAATCACTTTAATAATCCTACAATTTGCAGATTTATATTTGGTTTAATCCCATTGTCCAGCAGCTTTGTGAGCTACGTCATTCTCTTTTTGAGAAACATCAGCCACAGGCAAATTAATCCTCAGTGACGTGCTAAGTGACCTCGAGATTTATTCTTCACCCTCCAACATTTGTGTTTGATGCAGTCTTATGCATGCACATCTCTAATCACTCTCACTGTTTTTAAATTGCGTAGTTGTTTGCAGAAAATGTCATTTGTGTGTGTGTTTAAATGAATATGTTCAATACTGCATTGCAACGAACTTAACAAATTCTAGAAAACCTGTTTGTATTTATAGTGATTGTAAAGAAAATATTCAACAGTCAATCACATAACTAACTTTAATGGAACACTATAAAAAGCACTAATCACCACATCCATAAACCTTGGAGTCAATAGATCCAAATCAAATTCAACTTGCATATAGCTGGGTATAAAAATATATTTGTTAAATATGACATGCTATCCCAATCTGCATTGGTAAATCTCATCATCTGTACCTAATCTGCTGAATAAAAAAAGCTTTTAAATGCCCTACATAAAAAGTTGCAAGATTTCCATAGAGTGATGTCTTTCTCTATCCAAATTTGTTTTTTTCTCATATTGATTAAAGTTGTGCTGCCACATCATTGCTGCAAAATGTGTATGTGTTTTATACATTCCAATTATATAACCAGGGGCATGTTTCTTCATCGTACCATCTGTTCAGAAGACAAGAAGCAACTAGGAATGCACTGTTTGTACACTGATGCTCTGAACCTTCACTTTTCACTCCAGGGCTCATGTCAATCAAAGAGTCAGAATCCAGGGGGAGAAAAATAAATTAAGTATTGTAATGGACATGCATGTCCCATATTCCTAAAGATAACTGCTGCTGTGGGAACTTGAAGAGTTTCAGAACAGATACCGGAGGAAAAAATTGTAACTATTCGTGACAATCATTAACTGGTACAATTCATCCAGAACTGAACTGGCTCTCCATTTCTCAGCTCAACTTCAAAATCTTCATACTCCACCCGGCCCTTGAAACGTCCTCCTGCCATATAACCCCACTTGTACCCTCTACGCATCTAATTCTGATCTTTTATGCATTCTCCACCCCCCCCACCCCAATTTACTGCCAGTGCCAGAGCTTTCATCCTACACTCTAGAATTCTCTTCCTAAATCTCTCTGTCTTGCTGTATCTTCAAAACCCCCTGAAAACTACATGTATAACTGTGCCTTCAGACATCACTCTGAACTGAAAGTCTGATTCCCAACTATGACGTGGCTTGGGGTGTTTTGCTACCTTAAAGGTGTTGATTTTCAGAAGGCGTTTGATAAGGTGGCACATAAAAGGTTATTGTACAAAATAAGAGCTCAGGGTATTGTGTTGGCATGGATTGAGGACTGGCTAACACACAGAAGGCAGAGAGTTGGGATCAATAGGTCTTTTTCAGGTTGGAAAGCTGTAACTAGTGGGGTGCCACAAGGATCGGTCCTAGGGCCTCAACTATTTACTATCTATATTAATGAATTAGAGGAAGGGACAGAGTGTAGTGTATCCAAATTTGCTGACGATACAAAAATAGGTGGGAAGGCATGTTGTGATGAGGACACAAAGAATCTGCAAAGGGATATAGATAGGTGAAGTGAGTGGGCAAAAACTTGGCAGATGGTGTTCAATGTGGGAAAGTGTGAGGTAATCCACTTTGGTAGGAAGAATAAAATGGCAGATTATTATTTAGATGGAGAAAGGTTACAAAATACTGCAGTACAAAGGGATCTGGATGTTCTTGTGCATGAAACACAAAAGGTTAGCATGCAAGTGCAGCAAGTAATTAGGAAAGCAAATGGAATTTTGGCCTTTATTGCTAGGGGGTTAGAGTTTAAAAATAGGAAAGTCTTGTTACAACTGTACAGGGTGTTGGTGAGGCCACACCTGGAGTACTGCGTACAGTTTTGGTCCCCATATTTAAAGAAGGATATACTAGCATTGGAGGCAGTTCAGAAAAGGTTCATTAGGCTGATTCCTGGGATGAAGGGTTGTCTTATCAAGAGCAGCTAAACAGGTTAGGCCTTTATTCATTGGAGTTTAGAAGAATGAGAGGTGATTTCATAGAAACATATAAGATTTTAAGAGGGCTTGACAGGGTAGATGTTGAGAAGATATTTCCACTAGTGAGAGAATCTCGAACTAGGGGACATAGTTACAGAATAAGGTGGCACACACTTAAAACTGAGATGCGAAGGAATTTCTTCTCTCAGAGGGTGGTGAATCTTTGGAATTCTCTGCCTCAAAGAGTTGTGGAGGCTAAGTCACTAAATGTATTTAAGGAGGAGGTGGATAGATTTTTGAAATCTCGGGGAGTTGAGCATTAGGCAGAGCAGGCCCGAAAGAGGAGTTGAGGCCTGGGACAGATCAGCCATGAACTTACTGAATGGTGGGGCAGGCTTGAGGGGCTGAATGGCCTATTCCTGCTCCTATTTCTTATGTTCTTATGTTATAAATGCAACTTGTGGTTGCTGTGTATGAAAGTTTATGTCGATGCAGATAAACAGTTAGGATTTTTTTCTTTGTGAATTACCAGCATCAAGCACTCTCAATGCAACTATCACATAGAACAAATGCAATTCAAAGCCATCCTTCACTGCCTCAACAATGTATTTGAATCCCATCTTCAGACAAGCACCTCCAACTGAGACATCGGCTTCAACTTAATTACTTGACCTGAATAAAGAAATAGCAAAGTCAGCAATATAACCTTAGTGTACTTTAAAAATGTAAAAAAATGTATTGACTAGTTTGCAGAGCTCTGTTGCATGTTTTCTTAACCTTTGTGTTAGCTGCTACTATACACAAAATACTGACCACTCAAGACAGGATTAGTACAGGTCAGGTCTTCACTGTACATTTACTTACTTAAGACTGCCCCCAACCCAGAAGTCACATGGTGTATTACATTACAGCTCTTACACTGCTGGCAAGTTAGCATAGCCACACTTCTTAAAGGTGTGCACACAGCATTCCCCTTTTCCTAAACAAATATATTCCCTTCAAATAGGTAAAAGCAAACTATATAAAATTCAACAACAATGTGACAGAGTCTTCCATGGATACATACGAACATACAAATTAGCAGCAGGAGTAGGTCACTCGGCCCTTCGAGCCTGATCCGCCATTCAGTAAGTTCATGGCTTAACTGATTACTCCACATTTCCACCTACCCCCGATAACCTTCCACCCCCTTGCTTATCAAGAATCTATCTACCTCTGCCTTAAAAATATTCTAAGACTCTGCTTCCACCGCCTTTTGAGGAAGAGAATTCCAAAGACTCATGACTCTCTGAGAGAAAAAATTTCTCCTCATCTCTGTCTTAAATGGGCAACCCCTTATTTTTAAACAGTGACCCTTAGTTCTAGATTCTCCCACATGGGGAAACATCCTTTCCACATCCACCCTGTCAAGACCACTCAGGATCTTATATGTTTCAATCAAGTCACCTCTTACTCTTCTAAATTCCAGTGAATAGAAGCCTAACCTGTCCAATCTTTCCACGTAAGACAGCTCACCCATTCCAGGTATTAGTCTAGTAAACCTTCTCTGTACTGCCCCCAATGCATTTACATCCTTCCTTAATTAAGGAGACCAGTACTGTACACTGTACTCCAGATGTGGTCTCACCAATGCCTTGTATAACTGAAGCATAACCTCCCTACTTTTGTATTCGATTCCCCTCGTGATAAACAATAACATTCTATTAGCTTTCCTAATTACGTTCTGTACCTGCATACTAACCTTTTGCGATTCATGCACTAGGACACCCAGATCCCTCTGCATCTCAGAGCTCTGCAATCTCTCACCATTTAGATAATATGCTTCTTTTTTATTCTTCCTGCCAAAGTGGACAATTTCACACTTTCCCACATTATACTCCATTTGCCAGGTCTTTGCCCACTCACTTAACCTATCTATATCCTTTTGGAGCCCCCTTATGTCCTCTTCACAAGTTACTTTCCTACCTATCTTTGTGTCTTCAGCAACTTTAGCAACCATGCCTTTGGTCCCTTCCAAGTCATTTACATAAATTGTAAAAAGTTGAGGCCCCAGATCTGAGATCATGGAATGTTCTGATCTGACCTCTATTCCTATGCAATGTAGCACCAGTAGAAGTAGTAACCTTGCATGAGCGTGGTACTTGTCGAAACCTGGGGACGTGTGCAGTCCTCCATGTACCAGTTACAGGATTCTGTATTGTAACTTGCTGTCCTACTGCTAATTTTGAAAGCTCACTCTCAGCATGACTGTCGTGCACCTCTTTCATCTTTCCCTGTTGCTCCAAAAAAGCGTCCCTAACTTCAGGGTAGGTGGAATGATGGAATCTAGGAAGGTCAGTATGGATCAGGCCATGGCGTTGTCTCCTGCCTTACAGGCAGATAGAGAGCTAGCTACAGTTCCACTTGGAGGATATGGCACTGTTACCTGATTCGTGCGCTTTTCTTAGGCCCCGCCTACAAAGCAGTCAGCCTGGGAAAAAGCTCTGCAATGGCAGCCACGGCTTTTTTTTTTACTTTTGGCTGGGTCAGAATGGGCTTTGGACTGCACGATCCTGAAGCAACCTGCAGTGAGCTTAGATAACGTGATCCTGGACCAACCTGCTTCTTCTTTTAACCACCAGTTTGACAATTTTAAATCAGGTACTCACAGGTTTAAAGAGACTTTACCTTTTACTGTGTGTGGCTCTTCCTGACATCGGGCTGGTTCTTCTCCATGACCTTGCACTGAAGTAGAGCACCACAGTCCCAATCTTCTGTTCCACATTTCAACTTAAAAAATTTTAAATTCTGCAATATGATGACAAAAGAGGTAGATATTAAGATGAAGAAGAAAAAGTATGCTTATGACAGGTATCAGGTGTATAATACAACCGAGAACCAGTCTGAATATAGAAGGCTCAGAGGGGAAGTGAAAAAGAAACTCAGAGAAGCAAAGAGAGAGTCTGAGAAGAAACTGACAACTAACAGAAAGGGGAATCCAAAAGTCTTCTATAGGCAAATAATAATAAAAGGGTGGTAAAATAAAAAGGAGTGGAGCCGATTAGGGACCAAAAAAAGGGATTTATGCATGGAGGCAGGGGGCATGGCTGAGATATTAAGTGAATACTTTGCATCTGGCTTTACCAAGAAAGAAGATGCTGCACAGGTCATGGTGAAAGAGGAGGCCGTTCAGACACCTGAAGGGTTTAAATTGATAAGGAAGAGGTATTGGATAGGCTGTCTGTACCTAAAGTTGATAAGGCATATGGAGCACATGAGATATATCCAAGGATACTAAGGGAAGTGAGAATAGAAATTGCGGAGGCACTGGCCACAATTTTCCAATCTTCCTTAGACTCAGGGCTGGTGCCAAAGGATTGGAGATTTGTACGTGTAACACCTTTGTTCAAAAATGGGTGTAATGATAATCCCAGCAACTAGAGACCAGTCAGTTTAACCTCAGTGGTGGGAAGCTTCTAGAAATGATAATTCGGGACAATATTTATAGTCACTTGGACAAATGTGGATTAATTAAGGAAAGCCAGCATTGATTTATAAGGGCAAATTGTGTTTAACTAACATACTTGAGTTTTTTGATGAGGTAACAGAGAAGTTTGATGAGGTAATACTGTTGATGTGACGTACTTGAACTTCCAAAAGGCCTTTGATAAAGTGCTGCATAACAAGCTTGTCAGCAAAGTTAGCGCCCATGGAATAAAAGGGACAATAGCAACATGAATACGAAATTGACTGAGTGACAAGAAACAAAGAGTAGTGGTTAATGATTGTTTTTTGGAATGGAGGAAGGTTTGTAGTGGAGTTCCCCCTAGGACCCCTGCCCTTGCTGATATATATTAATGACCTAGACCTTGGTGTATCATTTCAAAATTTGCAGACAATACAAAACTTGGAAGTAATGTGAACTGTGAGAAGGATAGTGTGGAACTTCAAAAGGACATAGGCAAGTTGATGGAATGAGCGGACAGGTAGCAGATGAAATTCAATGCAGAGAAGTGTGAAGTGATTCAATTTGATAGAAAGAATGCAGAGAGACAATATAAAATAAAGGGTGCAATTCTAAAGGGGTGTAGGAGCAGAGGGACCAGGGAGTGCAAGTGAATGTATCATTGAAGGTGGCAGGACAAGTTGAGAGAGTGGCTAATAAAGCATACAGTATCCTGGTCTTTACCAATAGGGGCATAGAGTACAAAAGCATGCAAGTTATGTTAAACTTGTATAAAACACTGGTTCAGCCTCAACTGAAGTATTGCATCCAGTTCTGGGCACCGCGCTTTAGGAAGGATGTGAAGGCATTTTAGAGAGGGTGCAGAAAAGATTCATGAGAATGGTTCCAGGGATGAGGAACTTCAGTTATATAGATAAATTGGAGAAGTCGGTGCTGTTTTGCTTGGAGAAAAGAAGGTTGACAGGAGATTTGATAAAGGTATTCAAAATTATGAGGGGTCTGGACAGAGTAGATAGGGAAAAACTGTTCCCATTGGTGGAAGGATCGAGAACCAGAGGGCGCAGATTTAAGATGATTGGCAAAAGAAGCAATGGCGACATGAGGAAAAACTTTTTCACACAGTGAGTGGTGAGGATCTGGAATGCACTGCCTGAGACTGTGGTGGAAGTAGGTTCAAATGAGCAGAAAAGGAAGATAATGCAGGGTTACGGAGAGAAGGCAAGGGAGTGGCACTAGGTGAATTGCTCCTTCAGAGAGCCTGCACTGACACAATGGGTCGAATGGCCTCCTTTGGTACTGTAACTATTCTATGATTCTTTCTGTAAACCCTATCAAGTGAACATTGATATGCTTGAAACAAGTGTTTTTCTATGACGTCAAGCTTCTGTTTCTTTATCTTCCACATTTTCATACAGGAGCAGAAGTTCCCATTGGGACATCCATTTCCTCACTGCAAAATTTAAATGTGTCCAGTACTCACTTTCAAGCCACGAGAGCTCTTCACTGAAGCTCCACAGCACAAAGTAACAAAAATCCTGCCCTGCAAAATTTATCGAAAGATGTAATATTTTCACCAAAAATAGATTCCATATGCAGCATCTGTATCATGAATAAAACTGACCTGCTTATACCATCAGTTATACAATGGTGGTGTTTGCCAGTCTTGGGTTAGGGTCTCTAATGGGGAGAAATTGCAGGGAGAGCTTGGCTGATGCCATCCAGCTCATTTAACTGCAGCGGGGTGAGCAATTATCAACTTGACGATTTTTGGAAAGGAGAATTTTTGAGTGGGCATTTCTTGGTCCAGGATTCCACCTTAAAATTGCTTGAAAATGGGCAGTATTTCAAATCAAAATCCAGTAATAAAGAAAGATGTATTGCTATTTTAAATTATTGATTTTTGAATTCATAATCATATGAAACTTATACCTTGCTACCTGTGTATGTCATAAATCACTGTTAAACTGGGTCAATATATTTATTCATTTGATGAAACCCTGAAAGTAACAAGCCCAGCACTAGTTATAATCGTGATGTGGAAATGATAGAAAAAATCAATAAGATGTACCCACCAAAATATTTCTTCACAAAATAATAAATGTACTCTTCTGCAATATGATCATTTCTGTATATTTTGACTAAGATTGATGGGGCAGGCATAAGTAAAACATAAGAATTTAAGTTATGGAGGCAGATATATTTGAAAACATTAGCAGAATCTAAAACCTGTAGCAAAATACATTCTTGTAAATGAATTGTTTGTTCTCTAGAGAGGAGGGAAATGATTACACTGTTATTTAGATGTCAGCTTGTGATATCAGACAATCTGTCTTGTGTTTATTATTGATGTCTGTAGCAAGACAGAAATGGCTCACAAAAAATCAACTCATCTGACAAAATAATGGGGGTGAACCTTTCTGCTTCTTCTATTTCTATAATAAATTATGCAGGAAGTTTTCAAACTGCCTGAGCTGGACATGGCTATTAAGGGAACTACTGGCTTTGTGGTGTGTGTAGTGTTGGATTTATTTGAGAATTGAATATTTAACCATCAGACAATAGAATTATTGATAGGATGGTGAAGTCAGAAGAGCAAAGATGGGAGTTCCAAGTTAATTGATATTTCAGGTGCAGAGCCCTTAAAATTAGGAATCGAGTGGGGAGGGGTGTGACCAGGGTCACCAAATGGAGATGACCTCCTGTCAGTCAGGTCATGGGGGTCAAAGGTGTAGCTCAAGGGTCAGACATCGTGGGGGAAAGGGCTTGGAGATCACTGTCGGACATTGGTGGGAGGCACCAGAAATCATAGGCTGCATGTCGAGGGGGTCGAATATCTTGGGTCAAACATGGTAGGGGCAGTGGGGTGAATCGGAGATCATGGGTTAAATCTGAATGAGATCTAGGCCACAATATTTAGCTCTGTAATGTCACTGGTTTCAGCACTATGGGAGCCGTCAGATGAAAAGCAATGGCAGAGGTTCTGGTCCCGATGATTTTCTGGCCAGACGGCGCAGATTGCCATGTTTGTAAGGGTGATAGTGTGGGTGTCCCCTGTGTCTTCCGGAAACCTGCAGCGTGGATAGGCTGTGACTTCAGTCATTATCCAACTCTGATTTGGATCTCGCTGGTTCTGTTAATGCCCTCTCCTAAACACACAGAACTAAACATACATTCAGCTGCACAAGCACTATTTAAAGGGACAACCATAGAACATACAATGGTGCTTTAGACTTTCTTTTGCTGCTGCAAAGTTTTAAATATACTGTATGGTGCTGGAGTTTTGGAAGGAGTGGAGTGGACTGGAAAGCTTCTGAAGAGAAAACTTGCTGCCAGTCATGAGGATTATAGTTGCAGCTCCTCTTGGCCTGCAGCACAACATGGAGGTGGAACACAGGTAGCAGGAAGGAGAAGCCGTTCACAGAAGGAGGAGGAGGGTTCTCAACAGAAGGCCTTAACCACGTAGGGTGTTCAGGCACCTCAACCAGGAGCAGTGCTCTGCTCCACTACAGAACTGTGCCACCTCCTTGAACTGGACCCGCAGCTGAAGAGCAGGGTGAGGACAGCACTGCCAGTGGCTGTGAAAGTCATTGTGACCCTCAATTTCTATGCCAGCGAATCTTTCCAGGCAACATCGCCAACATTTCTCAGTTCTCCATGCATCACTGCATCCAGGAGGTCATCAAGGCCCAGTACATGAGGAAAGGTGCATGGTTACACCATCCGCAGCTTGTACTTCTTACCAGATTGCAGGATGAGGTTGAAGTCAGGTTTGAGAAGGTGCATAAGGCAGAAACATACCATTATCCTGCATGGCTTCAGCAACACCGATTGCAACAGCTTCACTGACTGCACTGCCAATTATGCAGAGCACCACCTCCTTTATTGGGGTGAGGACATGCAGCCATGCCTACCCCCCTCCAGCTTTTTGCTTCTGTCTCCTATCATGTGCCCTTTTGTCCAGCAAAAAAGATGGAAGGCTGTCATTGAGAGTGTTGCAATGTATTGGGGTGGTGTACCTGTCACAGCTGAATAGCTGGAATTATGTGGAAGCTGTGTGATGTGGGTGTGAGGCTTGCAGCAGTGATACATGTCTGAGGGTGAGGTGGAGCATATGAATATTAGACATGTTAGGAATGCTAGAGATTGTTGATGGGTGAGTGATGGTGATGTGATGCATTGAGCAATGTGTGAGCTTGGTGGTGAAGTTGGTAGGCGTTTGAAGATGCACTCACTGACCTTGACCACTTGTGTCAGGCCACTGAACTTTTTCTGGCACTTTAACCAGTTTCTTGGGCCAGACCCCTTGCATTGATCTCCATGGCTATCTGCTCTCATTTCCTTCTATGTGCTTTCTCTCTGGCCTCCTGCTCTATGTCTCAACTTTCTTCCTATGCAGAAAGTCGTTCACAGCCACTTCCAACCTCTGTTGCAGCCAGGATGCACCTCCCCTTTAAGAAGTACAGGCCAGCTTTAATTGGTGCTAGCCTTGCACAAACCTGGGTTCTCTGCCAAGCATGCAACCACTCAGCAACGTGTTTAGCAGGGGGCTACACCCCATAACAATGGAGCTGAGTAGGCTGCACGATATTTGCATGCTGCCTGCATCACTTCCATCGGCCATGGGGTAATCGCACATTATGATCCCCACACCTGCTAACTGGTCTTATCCAATTTTTAGGCCTAAAATGGAGGCATGCAAACTTATTAAAATATCTAGACACCTTCCTCCAGAGAGCATGTTTAGTTTCCCGCCTCCCTAACCCAACTCCCTTAAAATCGATGGTGGGTACGTTGGAGGTGGGTTAGGGTCGCGTTTCCCTTAATAATTTTTATTTTTTATCCCCCACCCACCCCCTGCCCATCCTGGGAGGTTAAATTTGCCCCCATTGTAACTCTTGGTAGTGAACGACTCAAATAAATATCTGGATAAGTCAGATAAAAACTGAACAAATATCGACATTAAATTTCTTGCAATGTTTTAGAATCTGGGAAATATAGAATAATTATGGGATTGGACTGTTTGAACAAATATCAAACCAATAGGCTGCAAGGGAGAGAGAGAAAAAACACCAGATACTAGGAGCATGGATAAATATCTTCATTAGACTGCTGGGAATATGAATAAATTCCAGCACTCAACCATGAGGGATTTGGCCAGAAATCTGCGTTAGCATGTGTGGGATTTAAACAAATAGGAACATTACGAGGTAGAGTTTCCACTGTGGTTGTGCTGGTTTATTCACCCACAATCAGCTAAACTAGCATAATGGATCAAGGAATATCAAGCACAAGTTACTTCCAGTGCAAATTGAATTTCCGCGATCTTTTACACAGGTTTAAAAATCATTGTGCTGGAAGCCAGCCTTGCCCACAAACATGGCCACACCCCGAAATGAAATTAATGAGCATACCATGTTTCTGCTAAATGTGTCCATTTGCAGCCCTTCAAGGGGCTCTTCAAATTAAGTTTTTATTTTATGTGCAAAAGCACCTTTTAAAACCATTTTAAATCCTAAAATAAATTTAGTTTGCTGACTAGTATACGCCAATGAAACTAGTAAATGGTTCTGTATAGGTTTTTAAAGTCATTTTTATTTACTCAAAATTAGGTTACTCACAAGTTTAGGATTAGACACTCTTAATAAAAAAGCTTATTTTTTTGTGATATATCAATTTTCAGCTAATTTAATAAAACTGCACCAAGTTACCACTCAACACATCAAGGAATTTTTTGGGGGGAAATAATCAATTACATTTTAAAACACTGCTTGATTGCACTGGTTTCTGGAAGATTTTACACTTGTGATTATGCAGATGAGTTTGAGCGGAAACCTGATCCACAACTTCACTTCTGAAAACCAACACACTTTTAGCACAATTTGCACCTAGATTGCCAATTGCACCGAAAGAGGAAACTCTACCTCTACGCCATTAAGGACTCAAAATTAAACCCCTCAGTTTGAGATTTGATTCCTAACTTTAAATGCTCGACACCTGAATTAATCTGAAGTTGAGACAAACATGGTCCAATAACCACTGGGACTTGGTGGGGAACTTGCAGGTGATGGTATTCGCATGTGTCTACTTCCCTAGGTGGTAGAGGTTGTGGGTTTGGAAGGTGCTGTCAAAGGAGTCTTGGTGCAGTGTATCTTGTAGATGGTACACACTGCTATCACTGTGAGCCAATGGTGCAGGGAGTGTTTAAGGTGGTGGATGGGGTGCTTTGTTCTGGATGGTGTCGATCTTCCTGAGTTTTGTTGGAGCTGCACTCATCCAGACAAGTGGGCAGTATTCCATCACACTCCTGACCTGTACTTTTGTAGATGATGGACAGGCTTGGGGAGAAAGGAGGTGAGTTACTCGCTGCAAAATTCCCAGCTTCTGTGCCACTTCTGTTGCCACAGTATTTATAGAGCTTGGCTAGTTCAGTTTCTGGTCAATGGTAACCTCCGGGATGTTGCTGGTGGGGAAGTCACTGATGATAATGCCCTTGAATGTCTAGGAGAGATGGTTAGATTCTTTCTGGCTGGAGATGGTCATTGCCTGGCACTTGTCTGGTGCAAATGTTACTTGCCACTTATTAGTACAAGCCTGAATGTTATCCAGGTCTTGCTGCGTGCAGGCACGGACTGCTTCAGAATCTGAGGTTATGCTAATAGAACTGAACACTGTACAATCATCAGTGAACATCTCCACTTCTGACCTTATGTTGGAGGGAAGGTCATTGATGAAGCAGCTGAAGATGGTTGGGTCAAGGACACTATCCTGATGAACTCCTACAGCAGTGTACTGGGGCTGAGATGTTTGGCCTCCAACAACCATAGCCATCTTCCTTATATTCTTCACTAGACCGTCAGGGAACCAAATGCACTTCCAAGCTTGGATAGTTACAACTATATTACAAGGAATTCTAATACACGCTCCCGGTGGACTCTTGAAAACTTACCCTGCATTTATTGTCCTTTGCAGCTCGGCAATATTCCATGTGTGCTGGATTGAATAATTCAGATAGTTATCCTGGAGTTTTGCTCAAATAGTTTCGGCAGTCAAGGAGAAATGTCATAGATTTTCATCTGGAAAGTTTTAGCTGGCTTTGAAATTCCTTGTAGGATAAGAGGTATGACATAATGTAAGGTAATTCATGCATCTGAAGGTGATGTGATCATAACTATTATCCCAAAGTGTAATTTCAAGGCCCCTTTCCTTCAAAAGATTGGAGAAATTTTAACAGTGCAAGTTGGAAAAATTAAATTTAGTTGGTCAAATTATCTTTGCTTGCTTCATATTTTCTTACATTTCTTGTTTATTTTATAATGTTACAGACTGTGAAGTGCAAAATAGAACTGGTAGCCATTTATATAGATATATAAATATATATTTATCAGTACATTGTCATAGGATTGCTTAACTGAGAGTTCATTGTTTGATTTTTTTTTTCCATTATGGTACATATGGGGTTAAAAACCAAGCTCAGCCTAGATGCCATTGATTTTCAATTTCAACAGGAACTGCTTAGTGCCCACCCATGGCTCCTGACCCTGGGAATCAGTGGGGAAATGACAGGATGGCTCCTGACCCTGGGGATCAGTGGGTAAATGACAGGATGACTCCCTAGTTGATTTCCCACTGCTGCTTATCCCAGTATTACTCAAAAATGGACAGTAAAGAGAATATATTGCATCTGGTTAGATATCCAAGGAGAGGTCAAGTCATCAAGTACAATCATAATTTGAGCTGTTTTGATCGGCAGTTCTACTTGAGTTTAAAGCATGCATATTTGAATTTTCTTTGTCCTAATCTATTTTGAGAAGCATTTCCCAGCATCTCTTATTTCCATTTGCAGTCCCATCTGAAACTAAAAGAGAGGGACAAATAGGTCAGGTAGTCTGTGACAGATCAGCAGCAAGCTACCATATAATGTTTAGGTGTGTTTTGTCCAGTGCAGTTTTCATTGCGGTTAGCACAACAGAGGTAATTTATTTTTCCAAAGCTAGGATCTTGCTTTGCTCCTTTTTCTCTTTCTCTCTCTCTGCCGTTCCTGTGCTGGGCGCAATTCACAGTCACATCGCCCTCACCTGCAAGGAGGAGAGAGAGATTCAGGAAAAATGACAAATATTCCAACACATGCACAGAAATGTTTAGCAGAGTGAGGTTTAACCCTGTAAAAAAAGACGTAATTCTTTTGTTTTTACTATCTTCTGTCATAGTAAACATAGTTATTCTGAATCTGCTGTCTGTCATTGCTTCTGATTAACTATCCATTTGCTGTTTAATAAATATGTTTGACAGTTAATTGCCAAAGTGACTGTCCAGTGAAGACTTTATTCTACTGTCATTGAAGACAATCATGACAGAGCATGATATAACCAGTGGTCAAAATACAGTAACAAGGATCCTTGTTGTTTTGTTTTTACAAGTGCATACAATGCTTCTTCCATGACTGCACAGTCTAATAGACTTCTTCATATTTGTGGCCAGATTTTGTAGGGTATTTTGCATAGTCAAGTGACTCATGTAGACTATTCTGCTCAAAATTACAACGATAACAATTGATTATATACGGTACTTTACTGGGTAGTATGAAAATATTTGTCTAAAGCCCGAAACTAAAAATTGGATGCTACTAAATAATACAAAATGGAATTTCTTCCACTTTTTCTATATTCTTATTTTAGCTGCTATATTATGAGAAATACCTCTGTGATCCAGTTTGCAAACTTGAATACCGTATGATATGAACTGATAATGAAATCGATTATTTTGCATGTTGTCCTATTTTCATTGTTCTGGTTCAACAATTTTAACGTTCTGTATGTCTGTTATTTAACACAATTGTGCAATTTGTTTCTTGATAGCACATAGTCCTGACAACTCATTTATGGGTTTTGTTGCTGAGATACTGAATAACACAGAGAAAGAGGCCATTCAATCAAGCAAGATCAACAACATGGCAGTTGTCTACGGAAAAGATGCTAATATGTGGAAGGTAGGAAGAATTTTATTTATGGTTACTGTATTATTCCAAGGTGTAAATTCTGATCACGAAAATTAAAAGTGAGAGAAAATACATTAAAAATTAAGGCAAAAGAATATCGGGCTAAATTTGATGGCCCCGAAATTGTGCGTGGTTTTGCAATGCATGATTAACCTGAGCCCATTTGCTGAACACTGACAGTATGCAAATTACATGTTGCTTGCTGTTTTAAATGACTTCAGTGTCCAACCAGTGTTAACCAGACTGTTGTTTGGCTGGACACATGAGCGGGGGCTAGCACCAGTTAAAACTGACCAGCAATTTTTTTTATTCGTTTACGGGGATGTGGGCGTTGCTGACCAGGCCAGCATTTATTGCCCATCCTGAATTGCCCTTGAGAAGGTGATGGTGAGCTGCCTTCTTGAACCACTGCAGTCCATGTGGGGTAGGTACACCCACAGTGCTGTTAGAAAGGGAGTTCCAGGATTCTGACCCAGCGACAGTGAAGGAATGGCGATATAGTTCCAAGTCAGGATGGTGTGTGGCTTGGAGGGGAGCTTCCAGGTGCTGATGTTCCCATACATCTGCTGCCCTTGTCCTTCTAGGTTATAGAGGTCACGGATTTGGAAGGTGCTGTCGAACGAGCCTTGGTGCATTGCTTCAGTGCAACTTGTAGATGGTACACACTGCTGCCACTGTGCGTCGGTGGTAAAGGGAGTGAATGTTTGTGGATGGGGTGCCGATCAAGCAGGTTGCTTTGGCCTGGATGGTGTCGAGTTTCTTGAGTGTTGTTGGAGCTGCACCCATCCAGGCAAGTGGAGAGTATCCCATCACACTCCTGTAGATGATGGACAGGCTTTGGGAGTCAGGAGGTGTGTTGATCACCGTAGGCTTCCCAGCTTCTGACCTGTTCTTGTAGCCACGGTATTTATATGGCTACTCCAGTTCAGTTTCTGGTCAATAGTAACCCCCAGAATGTTGATAGTGGGGGGTTCAGCAATCTTAATGCCATTGAATGTCAAGGGGAGATGGTTAGATTCTCTCTTGTTGGAGATGGTCATTGCCTGGCACCTGTGTGACGCAAATGTAACTTGCCACTTATCAGCCCAAGCCTGGATGTTGTCCAGGTCTTGCTGTATATGGACACAGACTACTTCAGTATCTGAGGAGTCACGAATGGTGCTTAACATTGTGCAATCATCAGTGAACATCCCCACCTCTGACCTTATGATTGAAGGAAGGTCATTGATGAAGCAGCTGAAGATGGTTGGGCCTAGGACACTACCCTGAGGACCTCCTGCAGTGATGTCCTGGAGCTGAGATGATTGACCTCCAACAACTGCAACCATTTTCCTTTGTGCTGGGTATGACTCCAACCATTGACTTCAGTTTTGCTAGGTCTCCTTAATGCCATACTCTATCAAATGCTGCCTTGATATCAAGGGCAGTCACTCTCACCTCACCTCTTGAGTTCAGCTCTTTTGTCCATGTTCGAACCAAGGCTGTAATGAGGTCAGGAGCTGAGTGGCCCTGGCAGAACCCAAACTGAGCGTCAGTGAGCAGGTTATTGCAAAACAAGTGCTGCTTGATAGCACTGTCAATGACAACTTCCATCACTTTACTGATGATCGAGACTGCTGGGACAGTAATTGGCCGGGTTGGATTTGTCCTGCGTTTTGTGTACAGGACATAACTGGGCAATTTTCCACATTGCTGGGTAGATGCCAGTGTTGTAGCTGTACTGGAACAGCTTGGCTAAGTGCGCAGCAAGTTCTGGAGCACAGATCTTCAGTACAATTGCTGGAATGTTGTCAGGGCCCATAGCCTTTGCAGTATCCAGTGCTTTCTTTCATTTCTTGATATCACACGGAGTGAATCAAATCGGTTGAAGACTGGCATCTGTGATGCTGGGGACTTCAGGAGGAGGCCAAGATGGATCATCCACTCAGCACTTCTGGCTGAAGATTGTTGCAAATGCTTCATCCTTATCTTTTGCACTGATGTGCTGGGCTATTTGTGGAGCCATCTCCTCCTAAGTTGTTTAATTGTCCACCACCATTCATGACTGGATGTGGCAGGACTGCAGAGCCTAGATCTGATCCATTGGTTGTGGGATCGCTTAGCCCTGTCTATTGCACACTGCTTATGCTGTTTGGCACGCAAGTAGTTCTGGGTTGTAGCTTCACCAGGTTGACACCTCATTTTGAGGTATGCCTGGTGCTGCTCCTGGCATGCCCTCCTGCACTCTTCATTGAACCAGGGTTGATCCCCAGCTTGATGGTAATGGTAGTGTGGGGGATATGCCAGGCCATGAGGTTACAGATTGTAGTTGAGTACAATTCTGCTGCTGCTGACTGCACACAGCGCCTCATGGATGCCCAGTTTTGAAGTGCTAAATCCATTTGAAATCTATCCCATTTAGCACAGTGGTAGTGCCGCACAGCACAATGGAGAATATCCTCAATGTGAAGATGGAACTTTTTCTCCACAAGGACTGTGCGGTGGTCACTCCTACCAATACTGTCATGGGCAGATGCATCTGCTGCGGGCAGATTAGTGAGGACGAGGTCAAGTCTGTTTTTCCCTCTTGTTGGTTCCCTCACCACATGCCGCATACCCAGTCTAGCAGCTATGTCCTTTAGGACTTGACCAGTTCGGTCAGTAGTGGTGCTACCGAGCCACTCTTGGTGATGGACATTGAAGTCCCCCACCCAGAGTACATTCTGTGCCCTTGCCACCTTCA
The DNA here is from genome assembly GCF_036365525.1 of Heterodontus francisci. Lineage (NCBI taxonomy): Eukaryota > Metazoa > Chordata > Chondrichthyes > Heterodontiformes > Heterodontidae > Heterodontus > Heterodontus francisci. Next base: position 43,606,515 of record NC_090396.1, read on the forward strand.
GTGCTTCCTCCAAGTGGTGTTCAACATGGAGGAGCACTGATTCATCAGCTGAGGGGGGGGGGGTGGTGATAGGTGGTAATCAGCAGGAGGTTTCCTTGCCCATGTTTAACCTGATGCCATGGAACTGCTTAAAGAGGAGGTGCATTGTAGCTGGAGCAGGGGCTGGGAGTTCTGGGAGAGCTGAATCCAACCAGGGAAAGACAGAAGAATGGTACAACATGGTGGAGAGCAGGTTCCACGGTTTCAGACACTGCAATGGAGGCCTTGGTCGGAAAGGTGAAAAGGAGGAGAGATGCCCTGTATCTGCAGTGGGCCAGGAGACCCACCAAACACATACTCAGAAATTAGTGGGAGCAGTTAGTCATGGAGGTCAATGGCAGGAGTCAAGCCCTGAAGACCTGGATGCAGAGCTATGAGAAGTTCAACAGGCTCACACAAGTGGTTACGGTCAGTCAATGCATCTTCAAATATCATATCCTACCAACTGCATCATTAGCCTCAGCCACTTCAATTCAACACAGCCTCATCATTCATCGACCATCAATTTCTATCAATGGGACATATAACTGACATTCATAGAATCATAGAGTCATTTACGGCACAGAAGGAGGCTATTCGGCCCATCGAGTCCATGCCAGATTATGCTACACCTCACCCTTACACATTTAGCACTGCTGCAAGCCTCATACCCACATCCCCATATCTCAAAGCTTGCCCACACTGCCCATTATTCATCCTTGACAGCCACATCAGCCAAACAGGTTGCACAGCACTCACTGGCACACTTCCCTCTCATTTGCAGGATAAGGTGGCACACAACCAGAGGCAGCAAGAGCAACTTGGCCAGGCAGTGAAGGAACAACAAGAAGACAGTGATTATGAAGACACAACACTCTCATTTGATTTCACACTCACAGATAGTGACACTGCATATAATTTATAGCATAGCATAAAGATTGGATCTACACCCGGTGCAGAATACAAAATCTTCACCTAACAATGGAGTTTGAAAGTATTTTAATTTGTAAGGTATTTTTCCAAACATGAGGGCTGAAAATCTGGGTGCTGTAGCGCCGCTGGTACCAGCACTATGAAAGCCCAAAACTGTAAAAGTGTCGACTGGGACAGTTCCGGCCACTTCTGGTGTGACTCACATGGCGCACTCTGACTGTAAGGGCACCAGCGCAGGTATGCAGGGCATGTGCCAGAATCATACAGAGCAAGTGGATTGTGATCTCAAACAGCCTGTAATGCTGATTTAATGCATGATCTGCCATTTTGGACTGTGTTGGTCCTGTTACTGCGTTCTTTTAATGACTCCCAACTGAACATGTGCTCAGCTGCATGAAGGACTCCCCCACCAGCACTATTTAAAGGGCAAATCATCTGACTTCCAGGTGAGATGCTTTTGACTTTCTTTTGTTGGTGCATAGTTAGTGGAAGTACTGTCTTCAGTGTTACTGGGGGAGTTTTGCTAACTCTTTGTATTTTCAGGGGAGTGGTGCTGGATCTTGACAAGAAGGTCAGAGGAGTTGGGAGACCTGTCTGGAGAAAGCCTGTTTTAGTCATGGGGGCTATTGTTGCAGAACCTCTTGGGCTGCAGCGTGACTTGGAAATGGAGTGCAGGCAGCAGAGAGGGGAAGCTACGCAGAGGGAGGAGGAGGAGGGCTCTCAATAGAAGGACCCACCCACCTAGGGTCTTTAGGAAGCACTTCTCTTCCTTCCAGCTCAGTCAGGAGCAGTGTCTGAGGCACCTGCATTTCACCAAGGAGGTGGTCGCTGAACTGTGCCAACTCCTACAATCTGACCTGGAGTCTCAGAGCAGGGCAAGGACGGTGCTGCCAGTGGCCGCCAAGATCACCATCATCCTCAATTTCTACACTAGTGGATCCTTCCAGAATGGAGCAGGCACATAATGCATCATGGAGGTACCAGAGGCCCCACGCGTTAACAGGGAGATGTACCAGAAACACAAGGGTTACCCCTCCATTAACATCCAGTTGGTGTGTGTACATGCCCAGATGATCCACTTGGTGAACGCCTGCTATCCTAGCAGCAGCCACGCTGCATTCATCCTGCAGCAGTCAGCCATACCCACCACATTGTGGAGCAAACCATCGACATCCTAAAACAATGTTTCCGCTGCCTGGACCACTCAGGAAGAGCCCTCCAGTATTCACCAGAGCATATCTCCAAGCTCACGGTAGACTACTGAGTCCTCCAGAACCATGCTATCATGGCCCTGACCATCAGCCATTCGGAGGCCACCTCAGGCTGTGGAGGAGGAAGAAGGGAGGAGGCATCCAGGATCCCGGGGAGATGGCAGATGGTCTTGCAGGATGACTTCGATCAGTTCTGAACCATGTGGGCCCAGCTTCGGATTGCACCACTTGGGCAGCAGCAATCTGGGCTGGCTGGCTGAAAGGCAGCAGATAAGGCATGGCAGAATGGTTGTGCTGGGAGGATGAATGCTGTCATCCTGAGAGAACACAGCAGGTTTGTGCACAACAGAGCACTGCCACTCCCCTGGAGTGTAATCATAGTAATCAGCTGGAACACAGATCGCTGGATTGCCGTGAGAGCCTGCACACTTCTTTGAACACCGCTATCCGCAGCCATGATGGCAGCAGTCTGAGCTTGCATGGCAGCAAGCATGGATCACATGACCTCAGTCTGAGCTTCCATTGCATTGCTGAGACATTGAACGGGATTTGATGTGGCCCCCCTGAGGCTGGTTCAGAAGCGGGGTTGGGGGGGGAGCGGTGGAACGGCATTGAGTATCGTGGCGGGGCTGGGCAGTCTGATGGCCCAATGCCTCCCAGTCACCAAGTGATCTTCCTGGGGGCAGAATAGGCCAATGGCAGCCTTCCCGCCGAGAGGCCAATTGAGGCCCTTAAGTGGCCTATTAGTGACTAATTAAGGGCATCTTCTCACTGCCGCTGGGATCTTACCAGTGGCAGGCGACGGTGGCAGGGGGGGTGCCTCCACCGCTCAGGGAGGACACCTTGTAAAACCTGACGCCCTCCCTGTGGGCATGGGGTGGGGGGGAACGGGGTGGAGTCTCTCCTCCGTGGATAATCTGTGGCCCACGGAGGACCCCGCCAGGAACCAGTTTACATCCTCGGACCTCCCTCCCCCTGAACAGCACAACCACCCGCTCCCCCACCCCCGAACCCACCTTGCCAGGGTCTTCTGAAATGGCCATGGTGACCCCCACCTCGCTCACCTTGGGTCCAGGGTTCCAGTGCTGGGCCTGGGTCCGAAGCCTCTGCAGTACCAGCAGTGCCTATCCATTGAAGACTTGGCTGCTCACGCCTATGAGGAACTCTCGCAATGCAGTGGAGCAGAGGTACAACAGTTGCCATGGCTCCACCTGAGCAACCATCGAACAGGCCATTGGGCTGCTAAAGATGAGATTCTGCTTCCTGGATCAATCCGGTGGAGCCCTGCAGTATGCCCCAGTGAGGGTCTTGCGTATCGTGGTGGTCTGCTGTGTTCTGCATAATCTAGCACTGCAGAGGGGCAGGTCTTGCATGACGAGGACATGCTAAAACGACACTCCTCCACCGAGGGGGAGGATGCGGAGGTGGGAGATGAGCAAACTGCACTGGATGTTGAAGCCCTTGCACCGGAGGCCAGGCAGATTGAGTTACAGGGCAGGGAGACAAGAGACAATCTCATAAATACCTGTTTCCAGTCACCATGTTGGCTACTCATAGAGAATCCAGTAAAGACCCACCTCAATGCATGCAGACTGTCACCTCCTTCCTATTTGTCTTCTGTGTCTACTGCCCAGCTAAACAATGTGCTCATGCCCATGGGAGGATCATATTCAAAAGAGGGCCACTCTTACATTGGCATTCCACGAAAGAGGAAGGGGGAAATCAACAGCTCACAATTAATGCATGATAGAATAATTACTTTTATATAATGAACGTTAATGGCTTGAACAAAAGAACTTTATATGAAACATCACATCTCATATCAAGCAGCCATGAATGCCCATGAGTCTCCAGGTGCTTTTCTTTTTATGGTTGTCAGTGTTTCTACAAGGTATAAATTCAGGGCTAGCAGCTGAGCTGGGAGCAGGCTGCTGATCAGGCTGCCTCTTGGCCTGTGATGATTTCAGCGGCTGTCCTCTGGCTGCCTGAGGCTTGGTAGGCCCCCACTGCATGTGGGTTTTCCTGCACTGGTGCAGGACTCTCCTCAGGTGTCGTGGTTGTTGGAGCTGAGCTTGCTGGCAGAGGGGTTGAGGAGCCAGTGTCCACAATCAGAGTGCAGTGAGGGGAGCCCCCAGCTGTGCAGACAAGCCTCTCCTCACTTGAACCTCCCAGCTCACCAGAGAAGGATGTGGAGCTGGAAAAGATCCCAGGCGCCTCATCCTTCTCTTGCCTTGCCCCTGCTGCGTTGAGCTCATGGCTAAGGGGATGGTGTGCAAGTGGGAGCTGGCTCTCCATGAGGGTTGCCAACTTCTCAATGGAGGAAGCCATGCTCTCACATGCCTGAGACATGGCAGCTGTCATGGCATGGATGGACTCCTCCATTGTCTGCTCATGGCTTTGCATTGCCTCAGGCATCTCGGACAGATGTTGCCTTTCCTCTCTCTGCAACTCCAGCATGCTGTGTGCTGTTGACACCAGAGGCTTGTCATCAGCCTGGGGCTCAGTATGGGCCCAGCCACCCACAATCCTCCGATTGTCAGAGGCCTTGGCCAGCTGGCCGCGTGCATGTAGAGTTCTCACACCAGCTTGTGATCCCAATTCTACAATCGAGCGGAAACCCACCGAGGTGAAAATATCTGCACTGGTGGAAGGTGCAGGAGTGTCATGGGATGGTGCATCCTCTGAATGCTCCTCCTCCTCAGAGGTGGATGTCTGGCCCCCTTCTAGTTGAGTCTCTTGCGGATGCCGACCTGCATGAGAGAACAAAAACATTTGTGGGTCAGGCTGTGCAGATTTCACCATGCCAACCATACATGTTGTGGGTCTCCAGGAGTGAGCTGCACGTCAATGGAAGCCAATCCTCACTTTCCTGCGTGGAGATTCCAATCTCTCCATTGGATATGGCGCAGCTGCCCTGGGTCCCTGCCAATTCTAATGCCATGGCTCGGCTGTGTAGAGTGGCTGAAGATCTAGGATGCCTCCGCCAGTCGGGGCTGTCTTCCTCCTGTTGTGGGCCCTCTTGTCCTGCAAGTGGAAAGATGGAGTTAGTCAAACTGCACAGAGAGATCAACATGATGGCTCAGCTAGTGTCAGCACCTTGTCCCCTAGTGGGATGTCAAATATAGCTCATGCTGCTGCCCACTCTCAGGGGAGTTAGGAGGGGTGAGCTGTGAAAGTAGGTGTTCTGTGCTGGGATGCAGCCATGAATCTGTCAGGATGAAGTGAAACCTAACCCCCTCTGCCAGTATAGCTGTAGTGCCTCCCTCTCCATGTCCCGCATTCTCCTGCATAGCCACTTGCTATCCCTAAAAAGAAGAGTCATGGAGCAGTCACCTTGGCAGAACAAAGATGATTATTGACCCTCTTGCGGCACTGGACCCAGTTGCGTTGGGAGGACCTCTTCTTGCCATTGCTGGGGAAGATGACTTACCACCTATTCTTGTCAACCTGGAGGAGAATCTCCAGCAAGGCATCGCTGAACCATGGGGCCACCCAGTGTCTTGCACCTGATATGGTCCCTCCTGGCTTCTGGAGAGATCCTGGACATCTGAGTACGAGTTCAGCAGCGCAGGGACTCCAGGCAGGGGGACAGCAGCTCAACAGCAAAGGGATTCCAGGCAGGGGGTCACCAGCACAACCACACAGAGACTCTAGACAGGAGGAGTAGCAGCTCAGCAACAGAGGGATTCCAGACAGGAGGAGTAGCACCTCAGCAACAGAGGGATTCCAGACAGGAGGAGTAGCAGCTCAGCAGCACAGAGACTCCAGACAGGAGGAGTAGCAGCTCAGCAGCAGAGGGATTCCAGACAGGAGTAGCAGCTCAGCAACAGAGGGATTCCAGACAGGAGGAGTAGCAGCTCAACAGCAGAGGGATTCCAGACAGGAGGAGTAGCAGCTCAGCAGCAGAGGGATTCCAGGCAGGGGGAGTAGCAGCTCAGCAGCACAGAGACTCCAGACAGGAGGAGTAGCAGCTCAACAATTCAGCAGCACAGCAGCAGCATAGCCAATAAGTGAAGCAGCAGTTTAAGCAGAGCTGGCAGTGCTTTAAAGATGGCGCCATCACCTGCATTGTCTTCGCTGATGACGCCATTGGTTCCTTGCCGCCCGCGCCGACTCGTGATTGTCCGGGCCCTGTACCTCCATTATGATCATTGTCTGCCAGCCACGTGATCGCACTGGGCTGGCTGCACACGTTACGGTGCCCACTTCTAGATTCATCACCGGGACCCACGACGGGTTAACTAAATCCTGCCCATAGTGTGCCATGGTGGAGTGGGTGGAAATTGAGTTCATTGACAGTGGACCGATCAAAAACACTGTTTTATCCTCAGTGATGCTAACTTTTTGAATACCGTCCAGGTGAGTGGTGAGCACTGTTTCCTGTAACATTTTTCATTGTGCACAGCCTGTTCATTTCAATGCGCAGTACTTTTAAATTCTTTTGCACAGCTACACATACACATTCTCTTAAGCAGGACAACCTTTGAGCAGACTGCACTGTACCTTCTGGGTTGCTGCACATCAACACACACGTACACCTTAGAGAGACATTGGTGATGAGTATTCCATCATGCTCTTGACTTGAGCCTTGTGCATGTTGCAATGAGGGGTAAGGAGGTGAACAATTTGTTAGTGAATTCCCCAAATCTGCCTTGTCTTATGTATATTACAAATACATTGAAAGTAGAACTAATATGTCATCTGTCCATTAGTTAGCTATTGTAAGCACTGCTAAAATATATATAAAAATCTGTTGTAAACATTGCTAATTCAGACAAACTACAAAGCAATTAAGAATCAGCATCTTCACTATTTCAACTCTGGTTAATATTCAGCATTGTTACTAAGGTTATAACTTAGGTTTTCATTCATAAAAAATGTAATGAGATCAATCAAGCTTTTTTTTTTAACTTTGTTGTCACTAATTTGTCTAAATTTGAATATGTTCATAAATTATTGATTATAATGCAAACACATTTGAACTGTATATTTTGACCTTTGTCTACTTTGCTCAGAATTCTCAGAGTCGGTTCTGTATTCCTGCTTGTTGGTATAATGTGTTGTCTGCAGGGCCCAGAGCAATGATATGACCTTGCGCAGACCTGTAAAATAGTGTCATCACTATCTTCTTCAGCCTGTGAATTAGATGACTTAATCCTGGTCTTCACTTGCATACTCTTTTTATAAGAAATATTCTAGTGGATAATATCTTAGGTATGATTTAACCCATAACATCAACATTGGAGCAGTCCACTAAGAACAGACAGAGAAAGATAAATTGGTCAATAAAATTTAAAGAATAATTTCAGTACTTAAAGCTTTCAACTACAACAACAACTTGCATTTATATAGTGCCTTTAATGTAATAAAACATCCTAAGGCACTTCACAGGAGCATTATAAAGCAAAGTTTGACACCGAAGCATATAGAAAGATTTTAGGCAGTGACCAAAAGCCTGGAAAAAGAGGTAGATTCTAAGAAGCGTCTTATAGGGGAGGCAGTGGCGTATTGTTATTGTCACTGGACTAGTAATCCAGACCCCAAGCTAATGCTCTGGGAACATGGGTTCAAATCCCACCATGGTTGAGGGTGAAATTTGAACTCAATTAATTAAAAAAATATGGAATTAAAAGCTTGTCCAATGGTAACCATAAAAAACCTTTGTTGATTATTGTAAAAACCCATCTGGTTCACTAATGTCCTTCAAGGAAAGACATCTGCCATCCTCACCTGGTCTGGCCTTTTTTATTCATGGGATGTGGCGCGTCGCTGGCCAGGCCAGCATTTATTGTCCATCCATAATTGCCCTTGAGAAGGTGGTGGTGAGCTGCCTTCTTGAACCACTGCAGTCCATGTGAGGTAGGTACACCCACAGTGCTGTTAGGAAGGGAGTTCTAGGATTTTGACCCAGCGACAGTAAAGAAACAACGATATAATTCCAAGTCAGGATGGTGTGTGACTTGGAGGGGAACTTGCAGGTGGTGATGTTCCCATGCATTTGCTGCCCTTGTCCTTCTAGTTGGTAGAGGGCGTGGGTTTGGAAGGTGCTGTCTAAGGAGCCTTGGTGCATTGCTGCAGTGCATCTTGTAGATGGTACACACTGCTGCCACTGTGCGTCGGCAGTGGAGGGAGTGAATGTTTGTGGATGGGGTGCCAATCAAGCGGGCTGCTTTGTTCTGGATGATGTCGAGTTTCTTGAGTGTTGTTGGAGCAGCACCCATCCAGGCAAGTGGAAAGTATTCCATCACACTCCTGACTTGTGCCTTGTAGATGGTGGACAGGCTTTGGGGAGTCAGGAGGTGAGTTACTCACTGCAGGATTCCTAGCCTCTGACCTGCTCTTGTAGCCACGGTATTTATATGGCTACTCCAGTTAAGTTTCTGGTCAATGGTAGCCCCTAGGATGTTGATAGTGGGGGATTCAGCGATGGTAATGCCATTGAATGTTAATGCTTACATGTGACCCCCAGACCCACAGCAATGTGGTTGACTCTTAAATGCCCTCTGAAATAGTCTAGCAAGTCACTCAATTCTAGGGCAATTGGGGATGGGCAACAAATTCTGGCCTTGCCAGCGACACCCACATCTCATGAATGAATAAAAAAAATCTTAAAGGATGAAAAAGAGGTAGAGAGACGGAAAGGGTTAGCATGGAAATTCCAGAGCTTAAGGCCTTGGCAGCTGAAGGCACAGCCGCCAATGGGGATACTCATCAGGCCAGAATTAGAGGAGCACAGATATCTCAGGGTTGTGGAGCTGAAGGAGATTACAGAGATAGGGAGGGTTGAAGCCATGGAGGGATTTGAAAGCAAGGATGAGAATTTTAATTTGAGGCATCGCTTATACGGGAGCCAGTGTAGGTCAGCGAGGACAGGGGTGATTGGTGAATGGGACTTAGTGCATGTTAGAATACGGGCAGCAGAATTTTGGATGACCTCAAGTTTACAGAAGGTAGAATGTGGGACACCAGTTATGAGGGAGTTGAAATAGTCAAGTCTAGAGCTAGCAAAGTCACAGATGAGGGTTTCAGCAGCACATAAACTGAGGCAGGGATGGAGTTGGACGATGTTATGGTGGTGAAAATAGGCAGTGTTGGTGATGGTGCCGATATGTGGTTGGAATCTCATCTCTGGCACAAATACAAAGCCAATGTTATTGTCATGGAGACCCCACCTGCCAAGAATGAGGCATATTAATTTTGTCATATGAACATTAATTTTAAACTATTGCTGGACTGAAAAGATTACTTGCTTAAAGAGATAACAGCAGTGGCTGAGAACATTTGCATGCTAAGAGACAGTTGCCTAGGAAAAGACAATGGAACTGCTCCCTGATCCAATTAACCCATGAATGGGTTACAAGCCAGCATTCTATTTCCCCACCCCCCTCACTGCGGGTGTCTGCTAAGATGAAAAGAATCCACAAAAACGCAGGAGAATTTGTTTAAAAAATCTAGTCACATGTGGTGCAGTGGTTAGCACCACAGCTCCAGTGACCCGGGTTCAGTTCTGGGTACTGCCTGTGTGGAGTTTGCAAGTTCTCCTTGTGACCATGTGGGTTTCCTCCGGGTGCTCTGGTTTCCTCCCACAGCCAAAGACTTGCAGGTTGATAGGTAAATTAGCCATTGTAAATTGCCCCTAGTGTAGGTAGGTGGTAGGAGAATTGAGGGAAGGTGGGGATGTAGTAGGGAATTTGGGATTAATGTAGGATTAGTATAAATGGGTGGTTGATGGTCGGTACAGACTCGGTGGGCTGAAGGGCCTGTTTCAGTGCTGTATCACTCTATGACTAACCTACTGGCCCAGGATCTTTGCAATGTGTTCACACAGCAGTTTGAAGACAGAGACTGCAATTTGAAGACAAAAAGAGAAGGAAGGTCTCTCCCTGGCTTTCTCTCTCTAATGAATTTACAGATCCACTGCAGCCACTTAAACCTCAAGAGAGAAGACTCCTACATCAAAACAAGTTTGCAAGTGGCACTGGGCCTCAACAAAACAGCAAGATTTAACTGCAATTAAAGACTCTACATCAAACTCAAAAGACAGTAAATGAACTCCAGCTATTGCTTCAAACTTTTCCCCTTTATTCTTTCTCCTCTTGCGTCTCTATCTGCATATCTGTTTATCGCATATGCATGCTAGCATAGTCGCGTCGTGTATTCGTAGTAGTTTTAACTGAATTAGAGTTTTAAGGTTAATACACTTACACCTTTCTTATTTAAATCTAAGAAAACCTGTCTGGTTTATTTCTTTGCCATTACAATTGGAGAGCAGTGAACAAGGATTCACTGAGGGGAAGCTAAAACACAGTGTTTTTAAAAGTTAAACCCTGTTACGGTCAAACCAGGAAAAGGCTGAGAGAACCCCTAGACCCCTTTCTCATCTGGTCCTAACAGTTATGAACAGGTTCAACCTCAAACAGTTACTAAGGAGAGGGATAGGGTTGGTGGCTAGGGAGTGGAGTTTGTTGCGGAGACCAAAGACAATGTCTTCAGTCTTTCCAGTATTTAACTTGAAGGAAATTTCAGCTCATCCAGTACTGGAATTCGGACAAGCAGTCCGACAATTTAGAGAGAGTGGAGGGGTCAAGAGAGGTGTGGTGAAGTATCACTGGGTGTCGTCAACGTATATGTGGAATACCCGTTAATTTTCTCTCATGCTGTATTTTGTTAAAAGCTTTCCTAAAGTGCATGTACATTACATCTACTGCATTTCCTCCTATATACCATGGCTGTCACATCCTCAAATAATTCAATGAGGTTTGTCAAGCACAATCATCCCTTTTGAAATCTATGCTGGCTACTTCTATCTATTTTCTCTTTATTAGATACATGGTAATTTCAACTTTAATTAGCGATTCTAAAATTTTCTGTACCGCAGATATTTTTAAAAATTGGCCTGTTTACCCAGATTTAGTTCTGTCTCCATTTTTTAAAAGGGCCACTCACCAGTTCTCTGGCACACATCCACAATCTATAGAGTCCTGAAATAAAACTTCTAGGGCTTGGGCAATTTTTCCCCTCATTGCGTTTAGGATCCTAGGATGCATCTTTTTGGGCACAGGTCCTTTGTCTACTTTTAGCTGAAGTAATATATCTAAAATTTTATTTTTATCTATCATAACATCAGTCATTTCAGTATCTACATCTTCTCTGATATCATACTCTTTAGTAAAGATCAAAACCAAATACTCATTAAATATGTCATATTTTGATTATCATTTACAAATCAACAATCCTCTCTTCTCAGAGATTCCAACTCAGTTTAACAATTTTCTTTTTATTGATGTACTTGTGAAATACTTTTCTGTTCCTTTTCATTTTTTATTTTTTTTCTCTTACTCCTTTTTAGCTTTCCTTATCCCACTCATGTTCTCCTTTAGATTTTGTCTTGATGTTCTTATAATCTTTACAAGCTCTCTCCTAGTGCTAGTTTGTCATGATTGAATTGTGTGCACCTGGAGATTTGGAAAGGATTGTTTTAATGCTGTCGACTGAATTAGAACAGCAGACATGTTTCTAAAAGTAGATAACAATAGCTCTTGAATGTATTATCCAAAATGAATAATAAAGGATGAATTTCAGATATGTAGGGTACAATTTTTGTCAGGAATCTCTCAATCTACCACCACAGCTCTGGCAGAAGATCAGAGTAAAGCAGGTAAATTGCTCTTTGCGCTGTTTCTCGGGGCATTCCAATGATCTACCACTGAAGTTTATGGTGCAGATTGGGAGAACTGCTGCAGTAATTCTGCCCCATATTTTGTAGGCATGAACGATAATGTCATTGTACTGGCAACTAAAAACATTTTGCAAGTTTAATACTTCTAATGCTCTAATTTAATACAAAATTTTAAAAAGAAAAAAACTGCTTCAGCAACATAGCAGTGTACCGTGTTAGAACTTGAATATGTCGGTCCACAGAACGATATAGGTTCACAGTCACAATTCCCAATATGATGAATTTCCAAGTTCTGCCAGGTCTTGTCCTGATTGCAGAGCAGTTTTGGAAAGGTCTTCTGCCTTCTCTTTTAGCCAGGGCTGTTGCATGAGAAACAAGAAGTTCAAGGAAAGAGGAAAATAGCCTTAAGAAATGTAAAATACTAAAAACAAACACATTCTCAAGGTTCATGATATATGTGTATTGCAAACCAGGTTTTCTTCAGTACTAAGCACTGAGCCTGTCTGAAAGCTCTAATGGGGCAACAACATCCATTTAAATGTATGTGCTCGCTCAAACTCTTCAGTGATAAATCAACACACTATCATATGTTTAAAATTTACTGCAGTGAATTTTCATTCTTTATTGTTACTGCTGCAGTAACTATCATAATCCTGACCAGTTAAATTAACATTCCCATCCACAGAATGTAATTGTAGTTATACATCTGTCCACGGATTCTCAAAATTACACCAAGGATTTTGGTGACTGCAGTCACAGTAATTGTCATCTCCCAGACACAGTCCATCCTCAATCCCTCCACAAGCACCAACACAAAAGGTTAAATTGCATATTTTCATGACTTAATGCATAACTGCTGCCTGCTTTTTCTCTTTTTTTGGATGAAATGTTGGTGAATATGACACACAATTCTCACATTTGCATGTCATTTAAACAGGCATATTATTTTGCTCTTGAGGAACATGTCAAAACCATTTAAAAGCATTAATAGGAGCTGTTTACATAACTGAACAGATCCTGCTGATTTCTTATTGAATCACTCAGTTTGACAGATTTCTCAATGCAGATTACTTGTGTAAAATGTATACTTGTGTACAATTTCAAATCACAAAGGGTCTGCCAAATGCAGCCCTGATTTGTCATAGAAAAATAATTTGGAAAAATGGTAGGTTCTTTATTCACACAAAGGATAGTGGAAATCTGGAACTCTCAGCCCCCCAAAAGGCTGTTGAGGCTATGTGAATTGAAAGTTTCAAAAATGAAATTGAGAAATTTTAGTTAGTGGGGGTACCAAGAGTTAGAGAACCAAGATGATAGATGAAGTTAAGATACAGATCAGTCATGATCTAATTGAATGGCAGAAAAGGATCAAATGTTCCAATGTTTCTACTTAATGCATGTTAGATTTGTTGGATATGGTAGGAATAGATTGCAGACACCAGACCTTTGTTATTCTGTAGGAGAATCTTTAAGAGGGATCACTAAAGCCAATAATGCAATCCAAGTTCTGCCTTTACTGGCACCAGCAGAGCACAGTCACTCTTGGCTACCTGCACAAAAATGGGCTGATCTTGCAAGATAATTTATTTGCATAATTAATTGGTGACCTGGGTACTTCTGTCGTGACACACGGGGAACACCAGAGCCACACTATTAAGTGGCATCAGCCATTGAAGGACTACAGAGCACCAGGCACTTTCCTGGAATGTGGATAAGGACTCTTACTGTTCACATTGAGATGTATTGCCTGCCACGGGCACAATGCAACCCTTAGCTCAATTTTATGGCAAAGTGGGTACCTGAAGTATTATGAACTACAATGTTGGGGAATGCTCTTTTCACCCATTTTTGCCACCAGTATCAGTGTTGGCCACTTCCAAGTCAAGTATAGCACACATTAGAGGTAAAGTAAAGCTTCCCCACCTCTACCTTGATGAATGTGTGAATTTCGTAATTTCCTCCTGAAGATGCTTTTTGTCACCTGTGTGATTCCATGTCAGTTTAATAATCATATGCTTACACTCTGGAGAGAGAATTGCAAGTAAGCTTTAGTTTTTTTTTAGTTTTTAGTTTTTAGAGATACAGCACTGAAACAGACCCTTCGGCCCACTGAGTCTGTGCCGACCATCAACCACCCATTTATACTAATCCTACACTAATTCCATATTCCTACCACATCCACACCTGTCCCTATATTTCCCTACCACCTACCTATACTAGGGGCAATTGCTAATGGCCAATTTACCTATCAACCTGCAAGTCTTTGGCACGTGGGAGGAAACTGGAGCACCCGGAGGAAACCCACGCAGACACAGGGAGAACTTGCAAACTCCACACAGGCAGTACCCAGAATTGAACCCGGGTCACTGGAGCTGTGAGGCTGCGGTGCTAACCACTGCGCCACTGTGCCGCCCTTTACTGTAATACAATAATGAACTCATCAGCGACTTATTAATTTTGAAATTTTCATTTGATTAGCTGTGTCCTGCTAATGAGAAACTTATGGTTTCCTCTCAGAACTCATAAGAATAAGTTAGCATAATGCTTTCTGGGAATGCTTTACTATTTCTGAGCATATGGAGTTCCAGCTGGTCCAGACAGACATTGTCAGAGCTGGAGAACTCTTCCCTGCATCAGGTCTCCTGCCCTTCAAAATTCAGATGAGATTCAGAAGCACAACATCTAGCATATTGAGCTTCCTTTGACTAACCCTTTTTTATTTGCTTTTGCCTTTCTGTGTACATTGCCATGCATTTTCAGGCCATGAAATAATGCTCAATGTGAAAGATTTTCACAGAACAAATATTATTCCATTGATGGGCAGAACAAAATGCCTTGAATGTTTAAACTAGAAAAGCCATTTTCAAAGGCTGTTTCCCCACTACTTTGCAGTATTACAGGGCTGATTTTCTGAATGCACTTGCGGTGAGGGGCCTAGCCCACCAGGATTTTCTGTCCAATAAAATGTATTATCAATGAGTCATTTCACCTGCTTTTGCAAATGCCTATCACTTGCTTTCAGTTCCAAACCCAATAGTTATTAAAAATGATGAATAAAACAGATTATTAATCTGGCATTAATAGATTTGTAGCCTGATCAATAACTCTTCATCGTGATTATATTTATTCATAGCTGCATTTGCACAGGTATGAACAAAAAAAATTCCTTTCAGATTTAATAATTCTTACTCGGTTACCCATGATCACTTTCTTTACCTAAAGCTTGATTGATCTTTTGTGTGACTTACTGTGATAGGAACAGAATTTAATAAAAAATAGAATCTGATAATAAATCTTGCTAAGCTATTTTAAGCTTGAAGATATTGCCTTTCTGCATTATGAACATAAGAACAAAAGAACATAGGAAAAGGGGTAGGCTATTCAGCACCTCGAGCCTGTTCCTTCAGTCAATTAGATCATGGATGGTGTGTAACCTGTCTACTCACCTTGATTCCGTAACCTGAAATACCTTTACTAACAAAAATCTATTCATCTCAGTTTCTAAATTTTCAATTGGCCTAGCCTCACTAGATTTTTAGGAAGAGTTCCAGATTTCCACTATCCTTTGTGTTAAGAAGCGTCTCCTGACTTCACCCCTGAACAGCCTTGCACTTATTTTAAAATTAGGATCCCCTGTTAGGGACAAACATTAAGATCACTAACACATATCTGAATTAGGGATTCGAGAACCTTTGTTGATCTTCTTTCTCAGGAAATGCAGCTACTAATATTTCATTTCTAAATACATAAAGATACAACACTTTGAAATACAATTATTTAAAATTATTGCTGGTCTTATAAGTAAAAGTCAAAGTTCAACACATAAAATGTACATAACAACTGAATGAATTGGCTATAGGTGCTCACATATTTACATAAAGCACAGATTAAAACAGAAACTTTGGGCTGCGTTTTTGATCAGAGCCGGGTGGGAGCTAAAAATAGCCCCACCAGCCGACATGTCTGCTCCCCGGCTCCATCCCGCCTCTGGACCATTTTTGTGGAGGCAGGATCGGGGAACGGTAGGGCTGCCTGCTGGGATGCAGTGCGTAGCCATCATGGCTCGTTAAGAGCCAATTGAGGCCAATTAAAGGAGACTGACTGGGATTTTCCAGGCAGCTTTCAGGTTCCTGCAGGTGGCAGGGGACAGTTTAGGTGCCTGGAGGTGGTGTCCTGGCAGCAGGCTAAGGGGCCAGTGCACCAAGCAGGTCTAGAGGCCCTCCCTTCCTGCCTGCCTGGGTGCAGGAGCAGCCGCAGGCTGCTTGTAGAGGGGTTTTACCTCCACGCAATGGTGGCCTGGCTACAAAAGCCATATTTTAATTTAGATTTTAAAAAGTTGTAGAGAGGGGCTTCCATCTTGAAGCACCCTCTTTCTTACTTACCTTCCATTGCAGCCTGCTGCTCCTTTCAAGATGAAGGCCTCTGATTGGCCCTACAGCTTAATTTGATAGTGAGCCTGACTCCATGCCAATTAAGGGTGTATTCTTCTGAAACCCCAATGAGTGACTGTTTCAACCCTGGGGGCGTTTAGCACCTGGAAACAGTCCCAACCTCTGTTTCCTGCCCCCACCGCCACCCCCCCCGGGGGGGAAAATTCTGCCTCTTTAGTCATTGGCCTGGATTTTGCAGTCAGTGGCAAAAGAACTGTCCTCGCCATTCATCAAGCTCACCACTGCCCACCGACTTTTCATGGGATCTTGAGCGACAGCTTATGGTTACTCGAGATCCTTTCCAGTGCGGTGCCCTCTACAGGTGATGCGTGGCACATGTGAGCAGGGAAAGCAACAGCTTCAGCCAATCATACTGAAGAACCCTCACTGAGGTATGCAGGGATTATTTCAGTGAAAGGATGAGAGCTGGTGCTATATTTGTGCTGTGCTAATAGAGCACACCTATTTGAAAATCTGGTTTTAGCATGCAGTTTTGGTCATTATTGCTGATTACCATAATTTAATCTTGCCTGGAGGTGCAAAAAAGATACCCTTAAATTGAGGACTGAACTGCTGATTGGCTGCAGTTTTCACCGAGCAGGACATGTGGGCTCCACTGACCCATTTCCACTGAAGTTGTGAAGTCTGCTGGTTAACACATAGCTCCACATTTCAGGATGGTTCAGGGACTGAGAGGGAGGGCCCAGATGTTCTCAGACACAGCTCTGGAGGTTCTGATGGAGGAGGCCCAGAGGAGGAAGGATAGCCTGTACCTGCAGGGACAAAGGAGTCCACCTTGACCACCTGACCCTCCTCCTCCTGTCCCTCTCTTCTGCAGCAGCTGGCGCTGCTCTGCCCAACCTCATGTGCTCCCCCCATCCCTCCTGCAGAGCAAGGGGGGTACCTAACAAGATTCCACTGATGAAGCACTCCCTTTCTCGGTGACTCCTATAAAGGTGTCCCATATGGCCCGTTGCATAGCATTTACTCTTCTTAGGTGAAGAGCAAGAGGATAACTAAGGAGAGGGTAGGGCCTATCAGAGATATACAAGGGAACTTACACATGGATGCAGATGATGTGGGCAGGGTTCTTAATGAGTTTTTTGCCTCTGTCTTCACAAAGGAGAGGGATGATGTCATTGTAGTAAAAGAGGAGGAGAGTGAAATATTAGATATGATTATCATAATGAGAGAGGAAGTAGTAGAGGGTCTGACATCCTTGCAAGTGGATGAAGCACCAAGGCCGGATTGATTGCATCCCAGGTTGTGAAAGGAAGCCAGGGAGGAAATAGCGGATGCGCTGAGGATCAGCTTCAAATCCTCACTGGATATGGGCAATGTGCCAGAGGATTGGAGGTCTGTGAACGTTATACCATTGTTTAAAAAGGGTGCGAGGGATAGGCCAAATAATTATAGGCCGGTTAATCTGACCTTGGTAGTGGGTAAATTATTGGAATCAATTCTGAAAGACAGGATAAACTGCCACTTAGAAAGGCACAGGCTGATCAGGGATGGTCAGCATGGATTTATTAAGGGAAGGTCGTGTCTTACTAACTTAATTGAATTCTTTGAGGAAGTAACAAGGAGGATTGATGAGGGTAGTGCAGGGGATGTGGTCTACATGGATTTTAGTAAGTCATTTGACAAGGTGGCAGATTGGTCAGTTCCCTGAAGGCAGATTGGTCAGTAAAATGAAAGCCCATGGGATACAGGGGAATGTGGCAGGTTGGATCCAGAATTGGCTCAGGGCCAGGAAACAAAAGGTAGTAGTCGACGGATGTTTTTGTGAATGGAAAGCTGTTTCCAGTGGCGTTCCACAGGGCTCAGTGTTGGGTCCCTTGCTGTTGTGGTATATATTAATGATTTGGACTTAAATGTGGGAGGCATGATTGGGAATTTTGCTGATGACGTAAAAATTGACCGTGTAGTTGATAGTGAAGAGGATGGCTGTAGACTCCAGAATGATATCAATGGTTTGGTTGAGTGGAGAAAAAATTGGCAAATGGAATTCAATCTGGAGAAGTATGAGGTGATGCACTTGGGGAGGGCAAATAAAGCAAGGGAATACACAATAAATGGGAGGATATTGAGAGGGGTAGAAGAAGAGAGAGACCTTGGAGTGCATGTCCACAGGTCATTAAAGGTAGCAGGACAGGTAGATCAAGTGATGAATAAGACATTTGGAATGCTTTCCTTTATTGGCCGAGGTATAGAATACAAATGCAGGATGTAATGTTGGAACTGTATAAAACGTTGGTTCGGCCACAGTTGGAATATTGCATGCAGTTCTGGAGAGAGTGCAGAGGAGATTCACAAGAATGTTGCCAGGGCTTGAAAGTTGCAGCTATGAGGAGAGATTGGATAGGCTAGAGTTGTTTTCCTTAGAACAGAGGAGGCTGAGGGGTGACTTAATTGAGGTGTACAAAATTATGAGGGGTCTAGATAGAGTAGACAGGAAGGACCTGTTTTCCCCTAGCAGAGAGGTCAATTACCAGGAGGCACAGATTTAAGGTAGAAGGATTAGACAGAACATGAGAAAATATTTTTTCATCCAGAGGGTGGTGGGTGTCTGGAATTCACTGACAGGAATGGTGGTAGGGGCAGAAACCCTTAATTCTTTTAAAAGGTACCTGGACATGCACCTGAAGTGCTGTAACCTGCGAGGCTATGGACCAGGTACTGGAAGGTGGAATTAGATTGGGAAGCTGGTCTTTTTGGCCTGCACAGACATGATGGGCTGAATGGCCTCCTTCTGTGCTGTAATTTTACTATGGTTCTGTGGTTCTAAAAAAAAGCTTACACCTAAATCCCTAACTTTTTCTGGCATGTTTAGTGGTTAACAAGTGAGCACGTGCAACAGCTTGTGCCCTTCATGTCTTTTAATTCAGAGTCATTTGATACAGTGCCACACAACAGACTTGTGAGCAAACTTGTGTCATGGAACTGTTTTACTTTTCTCCGCTGTTTACAAACAGTGTGCCTTTAAAACTTTGTTTAAAAGCAGTGTGCCTTTAAAAATTAAGGAGCACAATGTGCCAGCAGCTGCACCCATTTCCTAGGCAATAGCAGGAGAGAGAGGAGGTCACATGGTATTGTAACTTTTGAATGTGTGTGAAAGACTGGCTTAAACCAGTTTGATCCAGAAACCAGCAAGGCATGCTCTGAAGGAAGAAGTAGTCTATATCTCAGCAGAAAAATCTACATGAGCTACAGGCTGTGTTATTGCCTAAACAGAAAAAAAACCTCTGGGAAAAGAACATTTGTATTGTTGGAGGTAGCAAATTCCTTTTTTTACTTCCAAATTCTAAGAGGTCTTTGCCTCTGAAGTGACTCTCTGTTTATGTTTGCTGGAATTCTCAGTAAAGTTTCGACTGAAAGACGACCAATTTTAAAATCCAAATAGACCTGTTGATATACTGCTTGTTGAAAGAATTGTGTGATGCCTGCTGCAACCGGAGTGCTTTGAACGCCTATGAAAGACTGTTCATCGAATTCGCCTTGAGACTTCCAGTAGCATCTGATTATTCTACTCTGGGACACCTCACCAACCAGGAACGTAAATCACCAGGACTTACAACCCAGCTACCTATTTATTCCTAAGAAACATTATTTTTAAATCGGTTAACTGTTGGTTTTTGAATGTATGTCTGTATGCATTAGGGTTAGGATAAATATGTTATGAAGTATTTTAGACATAGGTTTATCTCAATAGTGTTTAAGATTTTGTTTATTAATAAATAGTTAATTTGTTGTTGTTTAAAGATACTTGGTTTGGACTGTTTTATTCTGGGAGTTACTAAAGTGTTTAATTTGGCTAATTTCCCTTCGATGGGAAAACTTTAATAATATGCTATGACCTTTGGAGTAGTGGGACTGAATTGACTCCCGCCTCGGTCGTAATACTTGTAGCTCATGGAATAAAAGGGGCGTTAGCGACATGAATACGAAATTGGCTGAGTGACAGGAAACAAAGTGTAGTGGTTAATGGATGTCTTTTGGGCTGGAGGAAGATTTGTAGTGGAGTTCCTCAGGGATCAGTGTTGGGACCCTTGCTTTTCCTGATATATATTAATGACCTAGACCTTGGTATACAGGGCACAATTTCAAAGTTTGCAGATGATAAGAAACTTGGAAGCGTTGTGAACTGTGAGGAGGATAGTGTAAAACTTCAAAAGGACATAGACAAGTTGATGGAATGGGCAGACAGGTGGCAGATTATATTCAATGCAGAGAAATGTGAAATCATTCATTTTGGTAGGAATAACATGGAGAGACAATATAAAATAAAGAGTACAATTCTAAAGGGGGTGCAGGAGCAGAGGGACCTAAGCGTGTATGTGCATAAATCCTTGAAGTTGGCAGGACAGGTTGAGAGTGTGGTTAATAAAGCAAACAGTATCCTGAGCTTTATTAATATGGGCATAGAGCAAGGAAGTTATGTTGAACTTGTATAAGATATTAGTTCAGGCTCAGCTGGAGTATTGCGTCCAATCTGGGTGCCCCACTTTAGGAAAGGCATGAGGGCATTGGAGAGAGTATAGAAAAGATTCACGAGAATGGTTCCAGGTATGAGGAACTTCAGCTATGAAGATAGATTGGAGAAGAGATGGCGGAGAGGTGATTTAGTAGAGGTATTCAAAATCATGAGGGTTCTGGACAGAGTAGATAGAGAGAAACTTTTCCCACTTGTGAAAGGATCAAGAATGAGAGGACACAGATTTAAAGTATTTGGTAAGAGAAGTAAAAGTGACATGAGGAAAAACTTTTTCACGCAGCAAGTGGTTAATGTCTGGAATGCGCTACCTGAGAATGTGGTGGAGGCAAGTTCAATTGAAGCATTCAAAAGGGATTTAGACAGTTATATGAAAAAGAAGAATGTGCAGGGTTATGGGGAGAGGGCGGCGGAATGGAACTGAGGGAATTGCTCCTTCAGAGAGCCAGTGCGGACACGATCGGCCGAATGGCCTCCTGCTGCACTGTAATGTTTCTTTGATTCTGAGTCTCTCGGTGAGGTACCAGTATAGCAAAGCTGATGGAGGGGCAGGGCAAATTGGACAGCAACTTCTAGAGTTCATTGCATATGGCTGTACACCAAAAGTTGCTGTCTGATTTACTCCTTAATAGTGCTGAGCACTGATAGCCTCACCATTATTCTTGCCACAAAGTTTAGCCCCTTGTGATTCATTTAACTGCTTAAGTTAGGATGGCCAACACAAATATTATAGATACAACAGGATTGACGGAGTGTTGAGGTATTTTTTTGTGAAATGCAAATAACAAAAGCACCAGGTGGAAAATAAGCTACTCAGTATGTTGTGAATATGAGACATCATTACAAGAGCCCTCATCTGGTGAAAGGTTTGTATCAAATGAGTGAGGACTATTTTACAATGTGAAGAGCCTATCTACAGTATTTGTAAATGTATGAGTTGTGATTTCCTTTCACAGAGATAACTATAAATGTACTTTGAGCTATATAAATGATTCACTATGTCAATACATTTTTGTACATCTAAGTTCTCATTTGAAATGGTTTCACTGCATATGAGATCTAAAAAATGAGAACAATCTTTAGTGTAAATTATATGATTGAAAAACACATTTAGTTCTTGACTTCTACAAAATCTTTCATTGTACTTCTTTGCTATTATTCCTAGCCCTGTATAAAAATGTTTATTCCCATTTCCAGTTTTATTTTGGATTTTCTGCTAGTTTCTATTGTAACAACAACTTATATTTATCTAGCACCTTTAACATAATAAAACATCCCAAGGCGCTTTACAGGAGCATTATAAAACAAATGATGGCACTGAACCACAAAAGGAAATATTAGGTCATATGATCAAAAGCTTGATCAAAGAGGTAGGTTTTAAGGAGTGTCCTAAATGAGGAAAGTGAGGTAGAGAGGCATAAGGAGGATATTCTAGAGCTTGGGACCTAGGCAACTGAAGGCGCGGCCACCAAGGGTGGAGCAATTAAAATAAGGAATGCACAAGAGGCCAGAATTAGAGGAGTACAGTTATCTTGGAGGGATGTGGGGCTGGAGGAGATTACAGAGATAAGGAGGAGCCAGACCATGGAGGAATTTGAAAACAAGGATGAGAATTTTAAAATCAAGATGTTGCCTAACCGGAAGCCAATGTAAGTCAGCAAGCACAGGAGTGATAGGGGAATGGGAATTGGTGCAAGTTAAGTGTATATTTAACTGCACAATTATCAATCATCAACTTTCATCAGAGAATTAATTGCTGTAAGGGCCCAAGTTTTTATCTTGGGTAGGAATGATATCTGCACATGGCCTAGCCTATATAGAAATATAAGTTGTTGCTGCAATAGAAACTAGCAGAAAATCCAAAATAAAACTGGAAATGAGAATAAGAATTTTTATACAGGGCTAGGAATAATAGCAAAGAAGTACAATGAAAGATTTTGAAGAAAGCAAGAAAAGCAATTGACTGGGCAATATGCAGTATTGACTGCTGATTAGGTTTACAACAACAGTTATAGGGATGGGAAACAACTAGACAACTGCAGGGTCACTTATCAATACAAATTATCTCATTCCATTTAGTTTTCATTCAAGCGTGTGATCAAAACACATACTTCAACCTATACTTCAGCACATTGTAAAAACAGAGAAGCTGGATTGATATTCTGCAGAGACAATGCTAAGCAGTTTGTATGCTATGGGTCATCAACGTAATAGCATGCTTTATTCTGTTTGAGATTATTTCTTTTGAAGCTATTGACTATCATTAATTTTGTGCTCTTCAGGGAAAGGCGAAGTACCTTGAAGTTATTGGTAAATACATGGAGATCCATGGAACTGTTTACTACGAGACACACTGGCCACCAGAGATGCCTGTGTTTGTCAAAAACCATGGCCTACTACCTCAACATGAGCTGCAGAGACTACTAAAGAAAGCAAAGGTATGGAACCCTTCACTAGTGACAACCCTGTTAATATGTCTGTTTTGTGCATCATGCTTTCATTACTACTGTATGATAATTGCAAGTTTTTTTTGATAACATTTTCTTAATTTTCATAGATTCAGATATGCAATTACTTCATTTTATGAATACCAGTTAAAGCATTTTAATTGGCACATGTATGCTATTACATTTCCATTCCTCTTTTCACTGATATGTAATTTTTAATGATTCAAATTAAATCATGCTGAGCTTCAGATTCATTTATTTTATCATTTGTGGCCTTCTGGAATAAATATGCTTTTAATAAAATTAATTGGACTAGTCATTAAAATCACCCTTTACTTAGAAATTGTACGAGTTATGGTTTAGATTAGCTGTTCAAAGACGATCCAAATATTTAAACTTTAGAAATACTTCTGCGAGTCAGCTGCTGTTTGTCCCACGCAAATCTAATTAGAATGGATATCTAAGATATGATGGTAATCCAACACAAATATATTATCAACAGGGCATGATTTCTTCTCATAGAAATCTGTAATAATTTGTTATGCTCCTTAAATTGCATAGTCATCTTTAACTTCCAGTAAAATTTCTTGGCTGATCTTCCCTTTGTAATTTATTGATGTTCCCAGAACAAATACTCAGCTAGCAATTCACAAGGTAAAACATTTTTTTGTTATCTCCAGTTCTAGTGACTGTTAAATGTTATTGGAATAAACACAAGCCAATAGGTACTTTTGCAATGTCATTGTTAAGTGGGAACAGGCAGGAGCCAATTTTCAACCAGCAAGCTCTCACAAACAGCAAAGAGATAAAGTCCAGATAATCTGTTTGTGATGTTGTTTGAGGGACATTGGCCAAGACACTGGGGCAATTCCAGTGCTCTTTTTTGAATGGTGCCATGGGATCTTTTACATCTATCTGAGCAGGCAGCTGGGGCTTCAGTTTAACTTCTCATCCGAAAGTTAGCACCTCTGACTTTGCAGCACTCCCTCCGTGCTGCAATGATGTGTCACCTGAGGTAAATCACTAAAGTCTCTGGAGTGGGGCTTGAACCCACCACTGACTGACTCAGAAGCTGGAATGTTACCAGTAAAACAAGTCTGACACCTAAATAAAACAAGATACAGAAACTTCACCTTTACCTGATTTCAGCTTTGATTGCACTAACACATCAATGAGGTATATTCATTTTCCTTTCATTATTTTAAATTATTACCCCATCTGTAAGTATGTAGACTCTCCTCTGTCTACCAAACAATGATTTGGGTTGCATATATAACTGACCTTTTCACAGTGCAAGTGGAGCTATTTTGAATAACTGTTATTTTTGTCAAGGGTTCTAACTGCTGTACAAACATGCAAAAATGTCAGGCATGAAAAGACCAGTTGGTCCATCAAGCTTATCCCACACCATGATGGCTGACCATTCTTACTCTGACCTCTCCACCAATTGCACCCCCCCCACCTCACCTCCCTTCATACTGCCTCGTACCGACTCCTGCAAACAGGCAATCCTTTGGGAGAGGAGAGAAAACACAGAGCCGGTAAGGGAAAAAAATACTCTGTAAAATTCATCTCTGACCCCCTCAGGTGATCAAAACCAGTCCAGGAGATCACATGGACCAAACGTTACCTATAAAGACACTTGCCTTATATATGTTGCGATCACTGCCCCAGTCAGGAATTGGTTTAGCTCCATCTTGAAGGCATTTGAAGAGTCAGCACTCACATCACCAGCTGCCAATATATTCCACAATTCTCTCAGAAAAGAAGAACACCTAACATCCAGTCTATTCCTACTACTATGTAGTCTAAGTTTGTGTCCCCTGGTCCTCCCTATTCTGTTAAACTGGAACAATCTATCAATAGGGATGCTATCCAGCCCTTTAATTATTTTATAAACCTCTATCAGGTCATCTCTAAGTCTACGTTGCTCTGAAGCAAATAGACAGAGCTTCTAAAATTATTAACCAAAGCCTTTCTTATTTCCATTCTTCTTTCTTTGAGGATTTTTACTTACATCTCAATATGTTCAGGTGCCCTATGTTTTTTATCCCTTGAATTTGTTCATAACCCATGCTTCACTGATTACCACATATGTCAGTTGACTGGATATGGAAATTGCCTGCAGCATTCAATTATGAAAACAGATGTGAAGAACCTATTCAATACGTCTTCCGTTTCTGGATCTTGCATAATTTTTCTATCCTAATTATCCATTAAAGAAACTATCTGGTCTTTAACATACCATTTGAATATATTGTCACTGCTAAAACAGTTTTTGGGTCTGCTGTTATATGTAATCTATCATCCCTCTACCTGTTCAAAAATTGGCTTCATTATTTTATTCAGGTTATTTCTCCCTTAAGAATACATTTACATTTAGCATTCCTGATAGTTTTAAAACATTTCTGTTTTTCTATTGCTTTGATGTTTTCAACTTGCCTTCCAGTGCCGCAGTTGATGCAGACACTTGTCAGACTCTGACAGACTAGTTTGGCTGCCTTTTCCACGTTCGCTTCTTCTTCTTTTAAATCCCGGGTCTGTATTTAGTTAGCTGATCCTAGTTACGGTAATGTGAGAGTGCGACAATTGGACCAGGGAGAGGAAACTTGGCCAGAGTTCCTGCTGCTGTTTGCCATTTAGTTACTTGAGTGCTGTCCCAGAACATGGCCAAGAAACTTTATCCGAGCAAGGAGTCCACATCTTCAGGAGTAATGAGGAGGGGAGAAAACTGAGGGCAATAAAAATACATTTTTGCAAACAATATCAGGGGGATGGCTTTAACAATATTTAGGCTGATTAAATATTGGAACCACGTATTGAAAGTGAAAGAAATGCAAATGAGGAGAAGCATTTGCAACAATTATAAAGTTGGGCCTTTTGCTTTCCAATGTGTGAAGTGAAAATACTGTAATTTTGTCAATCTGCTTGCGTCATGAAATGTTTTCAGAAATTTCACACAGCATATTTTCAAAAGCTATCTGTGTAACAGCTTCTATAACCTATTACTTTAATTTAAACCTATTAGTTTATTTTCAACTAATATGAAAATTTAAAACAGGACGGGAATAACAGCCCATTTAGTATTTGCATATAGTCTTGTGTTTGATTCGTTTAGCCAGATGTTTCTGAAGAGGTCAATAAAAGATTTTACGATACCCATAAAGATTTATAGTCACTAGCACTAAATGTAGTATTCCTAGTCATCCATGGTAGGGAAAGGAAATCCAGCAACTTTTCTACAGAGCAGACCCAGGATTTTCCACTTCCTGGGAGAGTATTAGACACATCAATCTTTACAAGCACAGGAGGAGCAGTAATGGCCTCACAAAAATCACAAGGAAATCTACCTGCTCTTCTCTTGGAGCAACTTCAAGGACCATTGGTTTGGCTGCTCAACATCCAGAACCATTGGTCAAAGTATTCAGTATGTGCTCTGCCAATTGGTGCTTGAAAAGTTCATTGGATTGCTAATTACAATGAAGAATGAGGCTTTTACATGTTTCTGTCGGGAGCCTTGGCTGCTTATCTAAGGCCCCCATCAAAATGGAGGTGGATGGAACAATTGTGAGAACTGGATGGTAAGTTCTGCACTTTGATCCTACGTATCATGCTGCTCTACTCCTGCCCTTGGGTGACATTCAAGACTTAGAAGGGGGGGTATAAAGAAGTGACACAAGAATGATCCTCAGTCTTGGAGTTCTCAGGTGGAAGGAAAGACCAGATAAATTTGGGTTCTTCACCTTTGAAAGGAGACATCAGAGTAGTGATCTGATTGGGGTCTGCAAGATTATATAAAATAGGGAAAAGGAGATTCCAAAAAGTTGCAAGTGGAAAGCAAGATATCTCAAGTTTAAACTTGTAAAAGGCAAATTGAGGACTGATATCAGAAAATTCTTCTCCACACACAGAATGACCAATATGTGGAAAAGATTTCCAGATAGAATAATGGAGGAAAAATCCCTGGAATCATTTAAGAACCTTTTGGATAGTACAGTGGTTTTAGAGTCTTTTGACTTGATTAACCAAATTTTGCTAAGTGACCTTCCTCATCTGGAAGAATTTTGTGATAATGGACAAAATGTCCTTGCTCAAATCAGTCCATCATTATCATTTTGCGCAATACATAAATACTATGTGCTGAATTTTACAACCCCAAAGAGCAGGAAGGTGGCGGGGGAGTCGTAAAATGGAGCAGGAGGCTCGGGGGCCTTTCCCGACCAACTCCCACCTTCGCCGCCACTTTAAGCAGGGTGGCAGCGGCAAAAAACGACATGCCCGCCCAAGGCCAATCAAGGCCTTTAAGTGGCTACTTAACAGCCACTTAAGGGCCTCCGCCCACCTCCACGGGGATTTTACCCACAGCAAGCAGGCATCCCAAGCCCGAGAAAGGCCGCCTGACAAAAGCAGGTGGCTCTCTGACAGCCGGGGGGGGGGTGGGTGTGCCCTCCTGATCAGATACCCTGTGCCCAATGGAGGCCCACCCCTGCTGCCCCAGTCACCCCCAACATCCAACACGCCCTCTGTCCCCCCCCAATTGACCACCCTTGCCCCGCCCCGGCAAGGAAATAGAAGCTTGCCTTCGTTCCGGGGCTCCCCAACACCACCTTCTGTCGGTTGGGTTATAGTCCCAGCACTGGCTACCACTCCCAGTGGCGCTGCTGGGACTAAGAGTTGCCAGCCCACTGATTGGCCGGAAGCTCTATTAGGCGGGACTTCCTGCTTCAAGTGGGTGGAAGTCCCGCCTCAGAACATTTAAAGGGCCGGACACCCGCAAAATATGGGTCGGATCCCCAGGCCAAGCAGGGTTCGCCACCGACTTTTCAGTTGATGGAAGACTGCCATCCGCCAAGGGTAAAATCCTGGCCTCTATTACGATTCATCATCAAATTAGAGCTTTTTTCATCCACACTTTTTATGAGGTATGGAATGAAGAATGTACTTTCAGTAACTTGCTGTGGTAACACAGGGGGCATAGCTGCAGCTGGGATTAATGTGTCAAACAAAACAATGTAAACATAGTTACTTACACTTTATATAATCCCTCCCAATTTTATTGGTTCTGAATTTTAACATTAATATTATGATGGCTAAAAGGTACCATGGAACAAATCCATTCTCTTGTAATTTTCCAGAAACCTGAGTAGGTCAGTTGCCTAAAGGAACTTGGTTATATGCATTACATGCATTCCAAACATAAGATTGTTTTAAGTTAACACCAGCATGTGGGTGGGTGAATATTTTTGCAGTGAGGCCACTGTCACATTCTGTAAATGACTAACGATGTGAGAATTAGTTTCATACTGCATAGACACATATTGAGGCAATCTAGTTACTGGATGGGGAATTAGTGCATAATGCCAAATCCAACATAATCCAAATTGGTCTTAAATTCAGATATCTGGAAAAATCTGTATTTGGAGCCAATTTGAACCATTTAGATTTAAGCATGCCAATATACAAGATTGTTCCAAACTTCTGCAGCTGGCCAATTTGATTATGCTCTATTGCAAAAAGGAAAAGCCATTTTGTAATTCATACCCAAAATTGCTTCCCAATCTGTATTTAGACCACTTCATTGAAAGTCTTATAAAAGTGAGTTTAAACAAAGAATTTAAACAACTACAGTTAAGTACTGTTTATTTTATTTTCCCCAGTTTCCTTCCCCTATTCTTTCCCTTCTAAATGCAGCAACTAATAGTTGGGTATGTGCATCAGCAATCTTCTGACACCTAGTCATTCTTTATTCAAAGATATGCATGCACTTTCAGCAGAAGTCACTGGCAAGCAACTGGTAGCAGAAACTATGGCTGATTTTCCACTTCCTAACCAAGAAAATAATGTTATTTTAATAAAAATGAACTTCTCTGTTGCTACAGTTGAGGTCAACTAACTCAGCACTGATGAGGGATAAAACCTTAGTTCTTCCTAGTCTATATGACCCAATAATTCATTAAAATGTTTATTTAGACACTGAGTAATGGAAGTTTAGAGCCACTAAAATAATTACTTTCTGGTAGTAATTGTTTCTTATCTTCTGTTCATTATTTCCATAGGTTA
This sequence comes from Heterodontus francisci, assembly GCF_036365525.1. Lineage (NCBI taxonomy): Eukaryota > Metazoa > Chordata > Chondrichthyes > Heterodontiformes > Heterodontidae > Heterodontus > Heterodontus francisci. The sequence continues at coordinate 43,635,785 of NC_090396.1, forward strand.
TGTGGTGTTTACAGGCCTATTATCCATTGTGGTTTTGTGAAAATCCATTCAGTTCCTTGGCAATCCATGTGCGGTCTGTAAAGCAGATTTTCTTGGTGTGGGAGGAGACTGTGGGAAGGACAAATATTTGTCTGTGAATCAGGTTCCTTGCAATAAGATATTGGTTGATGAAACCAATTCCCTACAGGGAGGATATGCATGTAGTTAAAAGCCGTCAGATCGAGTGTAGGCATTCCCATTGCATACCGGCAATTGTCCTTCAAACTTTTAGATTTGACAAATCCAAATTTCAGGGAGTGGCTAAATATAAGTCTGAAGACCAAGGTAATTTAAATTATAGTCATTAACAGCAATATGGTAACATTATTACATTATCTTCACCAAGACATAGCTTATGTTTTAAGTGCTAAATAAATGAAGCATTGTGAAAGAATATAGATGGCATGTTGACTCCAAAGACAATAAGTGTGTTAGAAAGTGTTCAGTATCAAAAATGCTTTGAAAATTTATGGCTGCTGTTACAAAAGTTTTTATTTTTGTATGTTTTTTTTAAAAAACTGAAAAAAGGATTTTCAGTGGACTTGGACACCTGCAAATAGCTGGAATTTTTGGACGTTAACTTTGTATATAATAATAGGACAGCAATCAGTTTCAAGGAAGCCAGCCAGGGGTTTGAACTCCTCAAAGCAACGCTTTGAATGACAATCCAGAGACTGGACTGGATTCTATAGGCCCACCATCAATTTGAAATATGGCAGTCTGCACACGCGGGCCTCACTTCATGGAGCTGCTGCGGTCCTAAGCGCGATGACTCATTCGCATGGCCACCATATTTAAATGGCAGCCAGCCCTGCAGTCATTCAGAATCCATTTAAAAACCTTGGTGCTGGAGCTGACCAGCCAGCACAGAAGCTGTTTATTTGCATCTGGAAACCAATATCCCTGCAAGGCACAGGTGATGGCAGATCAGCGAGGAAGGGTGGCCCCATGGTTCAGCGATGCCTCCCTGCTCACTCTCCTCCAGCCTGCACGGGCAAGGCGGGAGGTCCTTTTCCCCATTGATGGTAAGAAGAGGCCCACCCGCCTGACCAAGTAAGCCTGGATGGAGATTGCAGAGGAGGTAAGCTGCCGTGGGGCCGAGACTGGGTCCAGTGCCGCAAAAGGATGAATGATCTCATGCGCACGGCAAAAATATGTGGCACTATTTTTGCAGCTCCATCTGACCTGAGCTTGCCCACAAAGGGTGGCACATGGGTGCCACTGCCATGTCAAAGACAGGGAGGTCAGGCGGGAGGATTGATGCCACATGGACGGCTGCATGTGTGCAAGAACTTACTCTCGTTTGCACCCCAGAGCAGGGCACCTGCATGACAGGCTGAGTCCAGTCTGTCTGACACACTGATTGTCCCCCACCTTTTGTTGTAGCTGTCATGTTGTTTGGCAATGTTATACATCTGCATCCTTGCTCTTCCAGGCAAAGAGGGCCCACATTGTGAGGGAGTCCTCCAGGACTGGCAGAGGGGTGCCAGACATCCAACCACTATCCCAGGCTGAGGAGGAGGCCCTAAAGCTAGGTGGTGGCCAAGGAGGACATGCCGTTTCAGGTGTGGAGCTTGGGTTCCTGGGTGAAAATACATCTCTTTGACAACCATTTCATTTGTGGACACAATTTTGTCATATTAGTGAAATGTACCCCAGTGAACCTAAAACTGTGCTGTTCACGTATCTTGCAAGGCGACGCTCCGAGGTGGCATCGGAGGCCCTGGAGAGTGCAAGCACAGCTGAGGAAGAGACCATCTCAGAGGATGCAGCATCACATGACACTACCACACCTTCCACCAGCGCAGAGACACTCCCCTCAGTGGGAATCCGTTCGACTTTAGAATCTGGGTCACAAGCTAGTGAGAGCACCGCACACACGCCCGATCAGCTGGCTGAGCCTGAGACAGGCAATGTCTCTGACAGTCGGAGGACTGTGAGTGGCCAGGCCCATGTTGAGCCCCAGGCTAATGATGACCCTCTGGTGTCAACAGCACAGGGCATACTGGAGTTGCAGGGAGAGGTAAGGCAACATCTAATGGAGATGCCACAGGCCATGCGCAGCCAAGAGTGGACAATGGGGAAGTCCATCCAGGCCATGATAGCTGCTTTGTCGAAGGCAAATGAGCACATGGCTTCCTCCATCTTGATCTCCATCTTGGGTGATCTTATTGAAACGTACAAGATTTTTAGGGGGCTTGACAGGGTAGATGTTGAGAAGATGTTTCCACTAGTGGGGGAATCTCGAACTAGGGGACATAGTTACAGAATAAGGGGACACTCATTTAAAACTGAGATGCAAAGGAATTTCTTCTCTCAGAGGGTAGTGAATGTCTGGAATTCTCTACTGCAGAGAGTTGTGGAGGCTAGATGAGTGAAAGTATTTAAAGAGGAGGTGGATAGATTTTTGAAATATCGGGGAGTTGAGGGCAATGAGGAGCTGGCACGAAAGACAAGTTGAGGTCTGAGGCCGATCAGCCATGGTCTTATTGAATGGCAGGGCAAGCTTGAGAGGCCGAATGACCTACTCCTCCTATTTCTCATGTTCTTATGTAATGTGCTTTTCTAACAGGTGTGTCTTTTATTGTGTGAATGACGTATGCCAGCATGTGCTGACTATGTCTCCTCCCATTACATCATTGACCTGGAGCAATGCCAATGTATGGACAAACATCATCACCATGCCAGTATTCATGATGTGGTACTGCACGGATACAGTCACATGGGAAATGGCTCAGTCATCTGCTGCCAGTATGGTGGAGACACAGACGTCACAGATGCAGTAGACTGCCTCCCAGATGAAGCACGGTGATGCGTGACATGGGGAGCATATTCTGCACCTCAGGGATAGTAGAACTACTCAGCAATAAGGCGTTGCCGAGCATCCCTTGCTCTTTGCTCGCTCTGTCTGCTATGCCTAGCTGATCTTTGTCCTCCCATGCGCATATGCTGCTGCACCTCTTCTGTGTCCTCATCATCCGAGGACGTCTCCTGCTCCCGTCTCTCAGCATCCTGCAAGGCCTCCCCCCTCTGTATTGCAAAGTTGTGCGGAGCATACCATACAGCAATGATGCGCGCTACCCTTTCTGGTGAGTACTGCAAGGCCCCACCTGATCTATCCAGGCAGCAGAAGCGAATGTTCAGCATACTGAAGCCTGCTCGACGGTAGCTCGTGTTGAGCTGTGTTGTATCTCTCCTCTGCATTGCTGATGGGGTTTCTCACCGGCATCAGGAGCCATGTCTGCAAGGAGTAGTCCTTGTCCCCAAGAAACCACCACTGGATCTCAGCCGGTGCAATGAAGAGCATTGGCACCTGAGACTGGCACAGGATGAATGAGTCATGGCAGCTACCTGGAAAACGGGTGCACACTTGCATGAAGTATTTCCTGTGGTCACATACCAGCTGCAGGTTGAGTGAGTAGAAGCCCTTTTTTCTATTCAGGAATGCGGCTGGTTGGCCAGCTGGAGCCGTGATGGCCACATGCGTGTAGTCGATGACCCCTTGCACCTGTGGGAATCTCGCGATGGCCCTAAATCTGAGGGCCCTTTGGGACTGACTCTCCGGGTCTGTCCTGAAGCATAGTCACCGGCCCTCCTGTACAAAACATCGGTGACCTCCCTGATACAGTGGTGCACTGCTGACTGTGAAACACCACACAGGTCGGCAGTGGGTCCCTGGAATTATGCAGAAGCGTAGACGTTAAGAGCTGTGGTGACTTTGTGGGCCACAGGCATAGGGTGTCCAGCAAACCCCATCGGCTATAGGTCATCATTCAGCAGTACAGAGAGATGCATCACCATCTCTGGACATCTGCAGTCACTTCTGGCACTGGCGCTCTGACATCTACAGGTATGTCATGTTTTTTTTTAGAATTAGAACATTACAGCGCAGTACAGGCCCTTCGGCCCTCGATGTTGCGCCGACCTGTGAAACCATCTGACCTACACTATTCCATTTTCATCCATATGTCTATCCAATGACCACTTAAATGCCCTTAAAGTTGGCGAATCTACTACTGCTGCAGGCAGGGCGTTCCACGCCCTTACTACTCTCTGAGTAAAGAAACTACCTCTCACATCTGTCCAATATCTATCACCCCTCAACTTGAAGCTATGTCCCCTCGTGTTTGCCATCACCATCTGAGGAAAAAGACGCTCACTATCCACCCTATCTAACCCTCTGATTATCTTATATGTCTCTATTAAGTCACCTCTCCTCCTCCTTCTCTCCAACGAAAACAACCTCAAGTCCCTCAGCCTTTCCTCGTAAGACCTTCCCTCCATACCAGGCAACATCCTAGTAAATCTCCTCTGCACCCTTTCCATAGCTTCCACATCCTTCCTATAATGCGGTGACCAGAACTGCACGCAATACTCCAGGTGCGGTCTCACCAGAGTTTTGTACAGCTGCAGCATGACCTCGTGGCTCCGAAACTCGATCCCCCTACTAATAAAAGCTAACACACCATATGCCTTCTTGACAGCCCTATTAACCTGGGTAGCAACTTTCAGGGATTTATGCACCTGGACACCAAGATCTCTCTGTTCATCTACACTACCAAGAATCTTCCCATTAGCCCAGTACTCTGCATTCCTGTTACTCCTTCCAAAGTGAATCACCTCACACTTTTCCGCATTAAACTCCATTTGCCATCTCTCAGCCCAGCTCTGCAGCCTATCTATGTCCCTCTGTACCCTACAACATCCTTCGGCTCTATCCACAACTCCACCGACCTTAGTGTCATCTGCAAATTTACTAACCCACCCTTCTACACCCTCTTCCAGGTCATTTATAAAAATGACAAACAGCAGTTGCCCCAAAACAGATCCTTGCGGTACACCACTAGTAACTAAACTCCAGGATGAACATTTGCCATCAACCACCACCCTCTGTCTTCTTTCAGCTAGCCAATTTCTGATCCAAAGCTCTAAATCCCCTTCAACCCCATACTTCCGTATTTTCTGCAATAGCCTACCGTGGGGAACCTTATCAAACGCCTTACTGAAATCCATATACACCACATCCACTGCTTTACCCTCATCCACCTGTTTGGTCACCTTCTCGAAAAACTCAATAAGGTTTGTGAGGCACGACCTACCCGTCACAAAACCGTGCTGACTATCTCTAATGAACTTATTCTTTTCAAGATGATTATAAATCCTGTCTCTTATAACCTTTTCCAACATTTTACCCACAACCGAAGTAAGGCTCACAGGTCTATAATTACCAGGTGGGGCCTATGTGGGGCCGCTGTCTTCTCAGGCGTCAAATGCACCTTGGTGGCTGCTGCTGCTCCCTTCCATGAGCTTCCATGTGGGCTGTGCCTGCCTCTTGCTTTCAACTCTGGTGGATATGGCCCCTCACGGCACTTGGATCAAGAAAGACAGGCTGGGCCAGCCCCATCTGTACGCTGCAGGTGAACTCGTTTACTTCAGTAGATTGATGGCACCTTATCAGGGCAGCGAGTGATGTAAATTGGTGCTTCACTTGTGTTCCGGCATCACCTATATGGCATGGCATGACATTGTCCATCTTGGCTTTGTATAAAAGCGGGGCAGCATGAACACAATCATGTTACTGACGTTGCGTGGATGCAATCATCAGCAACATGACCTTAAACCCGCTACCATTTTTGGCCCCTACCCCACACAAAGGAGTGCTATTGCTCGCCCCTCCCCCAAACAGTGTCGGTCAGTTGCAGGGTCAGCCCCCTTCAATCTCCCACAAACATTAGCAGGCGCAGAGTGGCCCCCTTTACGGTAGAAGGGCACGGGTTACCTCCCTCCTTATATGCAGAGTTTAAACCCACACATTACGGACCCCCACTGACCTCCCTTGTTACATGCAGAGCTTAAATCCACACATTGCGGTCCCGCATCCACCCTCACATGCTCCGATGACTAATGCTTCGGTGCCCCCACTTTTCATGGACAAGAAAATGAAGGCACATGAGTGCCACAAGTCTGGATACAGATCGCAACATGCTCCCTGAATCACAGCGGCCTGCATATTAATGAGTGGTAAGTGCCCATGTGCATATTCAAATCCAAGGGCCGACATGAGGCCTCACCGCTGCTGGCAATATCGGTCTGGGCCCTGCCGGCATCGAGGTCCAAGGCGGGCCTCATCCAGGACAATTTTCATGCCCCCCGCCATGAATCCCGAAGTCAAGGCCCATATAAAATCCAGCCCATTGTGTCTACTCACGTGATCAGCTTAGGAAGGCTTTTTGCTTTCACTTTGGACTTTTAAAAACCAGTGAGTTGGACAAAGCGCAGGCATTTTGAAATTTAGACCTGACCTGCCTGGAGTCCCAGAAAAAGACCTGTCTCTATAAAGGAGTCTTGCATCTCTTGAAAAGAAATCCTGTATTTGAAAGGTGGCAGATTCCTATTGTCTCCTGTCTGAAGAATTCCTGCATCCAGTGAGATTCCTGTTGCCTCCTGTGTTTTGGGAAATCCTGGAACCAGAACAAAGCTTCTATTGCTGTGTTGCTACTGCGTGTCCTGAGCAGACCGTTTGCTGAAAGACCTATGTGACCCCTGCTGTAGTCAAATTGCCTTGAATGCCTACCCATCAGAGATGGTTCATCAACCTCGCCTGGAGAGATTTCAAGTGGCATCCGACCATTCGACTCTGGGACACCTGACCGGTCCGAAAACATCCTACAAGAACGTGACGAACCGATTTATTTTTATTATTCCTTCTATTCCTAAGAAACAGCTGTAAACCAAAATCCTTTTTCCCTGGTTAACCGTTTTTTTTAATGTATGAAATGTATTAAATTTTTTCAATGGGAGCGGCGACTGGCGGACCTGGAAGGAAGCTCATCAGGAGCGGCGGCTGGTCAGGAGCGCTCTGTCTCTCTTTCTGTGCCGGCGCACGCTGAGACTCGAAAGAGGGAAAAAAAGACTTAGTGACATCACAGGAAATCTGCAAGGTGATTGGTTGGGTAAGTAACAGCTGTTACCCTTTTTTAAGCTATTTAAATTGACTAACGTTTTTTTGAAAAAGAACCTCGTAATAAAGTGAGTATGACTAAAGTGGGTTTTTTTAAAATAGTGTAATTTAGATTGTAGTGGGTAGTGTTTGGAGTAGAACAAGGCCCCTAGTGTAATTAGTATTTTTTAAAGGGAGTAATTAATTAATCTAAAGGTAAGTCATGGCAGGAGAGCTCGCACCCATGATATGCTTCTCCTGTGCTATGTGGGAAATCAGGGACACTTCTAGGCAGCTACTGGCTACCTGCATTATGGAGCTGGAGCTGCGGGTGGATTCACTGTGGAGCATCTGCGATGCTGAGGGCATCGTGGATAGCACATTTAGCGAGGTGACCACACAGCTGGTAATGGCTGCACAGGCAGAAAAAGGATGGGTGACCATCAGGCGGAGTAGTAGGCGCAGGCAGGTAGTGCAGGAGTCCCTTGTGGCCATCCCCCTCTCAAACAGATATACTGCTTTGGATACTGTTGAGGGGGTTGGCCTGCTGCACAGCAGGGGAGGAAAAGGAGAGAAAGAGCTATAGTGATAGGGGATTCTGTCGTAAATGATACAGATAGGCGTTTCTGTGGCCGGAAACATGACTCCAGGATGGTATGTTGCCTCCCTGGTGCTAGGGTCAAGGATGTCACGGAGCAGCTGCAGGACATTCTGAAGGGGGAGGGTGAGCAGTCAGAGGTCGTGGTACACATTGGTACCAACGACATAGGTAAAAAGAGGGATGAGGTCCTGCAACAAGAATTTAGGGAGCTAGGTAGCAGATTAAAAAGCAGGATCTCAAAGGTTGTAATCATTGGATTATTCCCGATGCCACGTGCTAGTGAGTATACGAATAGGAGGATAGAGCAGATGAATGCGTGACTGGAGAGATGGTGCAGGAGGGAGGGCTTTAGGTTCCTGGATCACTGGGTCTGTTTGCACCTGAACCGGAACAGGACCAACATCCTTGCTGGGAGGTTTGCTGGTGCTGTTGTGGGGGTTTAAACTAATTTGGCAGGGGAATGGGATGCAGAATGGAGGTACAGGAGGGGGTGATGCACAGTCAAATATAGAAGAGAAACTGAGCCAGTCTGGAAGGCAGAGCAAGCTAGTCTAATGATGGCCATGAAACCATTGTCGATTGTTGTAAAAACCCATCTGGTTCACTAATGTCCTTTAGGGAAGGAAATCTGCTGTCCTTACCTGGTCTGGCCTACATGTGACTCCAGACCCACAGCAATGTGGTTGACTCTTACATGCCCTCGAAATGGCCTAGCAAGCCACTCAGTTCAAGGGCAATTAGGGATGGGCAATAAATGCTGGCCTGGCCTGCGACACCCACATCCCGTGAAAGAATAAAAAAAATATATAGACTTGTTAAGGCACAAGTGAAAAATGCAATGCTGGATTGCATCGATTTTAATGCAAGGAGTTTTACTCGTAAGACAGATGAATTGAGGGTGTTGATTAGCACATGGGATTATGATATTGTTGCTATCACAGAGACATGGTTAAGGGAGGGACAGGACTGGCAGCTCAATATTTCAGGGTATAGAATCTTCAGGTGTGACAGGGTACGGGATAAAAGAGGAGGTGGCATTCCACTGTTGATCAAGGAGTCAATCCCAAAGAGGGATGATATCTTGGAAGGTTCCTCAAATGAGGCCATATGGGTAGAAGTTTAAAACAAAAAGGGGGCAATCACCTCCTGGGAGTGTACTAAAGGCCTCCGAACAGTCAGGGAGAGAAAGAGGAGCAGATATGTAGGCAAATCTCAGAGGTGTAAAAATAATAGGGTAATAATAGGGGATTTCAACTTACCAAATATCAACTGGGATAGTCTTAGTGCAACAGGCTTAAAGGGGGCAGAATTCTTAAAATGCATACAGGAGAGCTTTTTGAGCCAGTATGTAGAAAGTCCTATAAGAGAAGGGGCAGTACTGGAACTAATCCTCGGGAATGAAGCTGGACAAGTGGTAGAAGTGTCAGTGGGAGAGCATTTCAGGGATAGTGACCATAACTCCGTAAGATTTAAGGTAGTTATGGAAAAGGATAAAGACGGGCTGGAAATAAAGGTACTGAATTGAGGGAAGGCCGATTTCAATATGATAAAACAGGATCTGGCCAAAGTGGACTGGGAGCAGCTACTTGTAGGAAAGTCTACATCAGACCAGTGGGAGGCATTCAAAGTGGAAATAGTGAGTGTTCAGAGCCAACATGTACCCGTTAAGGTGAAGGGTTGGACCAACAAGACCAGGGAACTCTGGATGTCAAGGGATATAGTGGTTGGATCAGGAAAAAAAATGGAGGCTTATGACAGATTCAGAGCGCTGAAAACAGCGGAGGCACTAGAGGAGTATAGCAAGTGTAGGGAGATACTAAAAAAACGTAATTAGGCAAGTGAAGAGGGGACATGAAAAAACACTGGTTCGCAAGATAAAGGAAAATCCCAAGGTGTTTTCTAAGTATATTAAGGGCACGAGGATAACCAGGGAAAAAGTTGGGTCCATTAGGGACCAAAGTGGCAATCTGTGTGTGGAGCCAGAGGACATAGGTGAGGTTTTAAATGACTACTTTTCATCTGTGTTCACTATGGAAAAGGACGATGTAGGTGCAGAGATCAGGGAATGGAGTTGTGATATACTTGAACATATTAGCATTGAAAGGGAGGAAGTATTAGCTGTTTTAGCGGGCTTAAAAGTGGATAAATCCCCAGGCCCAGATGAGATGTATCCCAGACTGTTATGTGAGGCAAGGGAGGAGATAGCTGAGGCTCTGAAACAAATTTTTGAATCCTCCCTGGCCACAGGAGAGGTACCAGAGGACTGGAGGACAGCGAATGTAGTGCCATTATTCAAGAAGGGTAGCAGGGATAAACCATGTAATTACGGGCCAGTGAGTGTAATATCAGGGGTTGGAAAACTATTGGAAAAAATTCTGAAGGACAGGATTAATTTCCACTTGAAGAGGCAGGGATTAATCAGGGATAGTCAGCATGACTTTGTCAGGAGAAGATTGTATCTAACTTGATTGAATTTTTCAAGGTGGTGACTAGATGTGTAGATGAGAGTAAAGCAGTTGATGTAGCCTACATGGACTTCAGTAAGGCTTTTGATAAGGTCCCGCATGGGAGATTGGTTCAGAAGCTAAGAGCCCATGGGATCCAGGGCAATTTGGCAAATTAGATTCAAAATTGGCTTAGTAACAGGAGGCAGAGGGCAATGGTCGAGGGTTGTTTCTGCTAGTGGAAGCCTGTGACCAGTGGTGTACCACAGGGATTGGTGCTGGGACCCTTGCTGTTTGTAGTGTACATTAATGATTTAGATGTGAATATAAGAGGTACGATAAGTAAGTTTGCAGTTGACATGAAAATTGGTGGTGTCGTAAATAGTGAGGAGGAAAGCCTTAGATTACAGGGAGATATAGATGGGCTGGTAAGATGGGAGGCAGTGGCAAATGGAATTTAATCCTGAGAAATGTGAGGTCATGCATTTTGGGAGGACTAACAAGGCAAGGGAATATGCAATGGATGGTAGGACCCTAGGAAGTACAGAAGGTCAGAGGGACCTTGGTGTACTTGTCCATAGATCACTGAAGACAGCAGCACAGGTAGATAAGGTGGTTAGGAAGGCATATGGGATACTTGCCGAGGCATAGAATATAAGAGCAGGGAGGTTATGATGGAGCTATATAAAATGGTAGGTAGGCCACAGCTGGAGTTCTGTGTACAGTTCTGGGCACCACACTATAGGAAGGATGTGATTGCACTGGAGAGGGTGCAGAGGAGATTCACCAGGATGTTGCCTGGGCTGGAGCATTTCAGCTATGAAGAGAGACTGGATAGGCTAGGGTTGTTTTCCTTAGGGCTGAGGAGGAACATGATTGAGGTAGACAAAATTATGAGAGGCATTGATTGTTTAGATGGGAATAAAATTCTCCCCTTAGTGGAGGGGTCAATAACCAGAGGGCATAGATTTAAGGTAAGGGGCAGGAGGTTGAGGGGATTTGAGGAAAAGTTTTTTCACCCAGAGGATGGTTGGAATCTGGAGAACACTGCCTGAAGAGATGATAGAGGCAGGAACACTCACAACATTTAAGAAGTATTTAGATGAGCACTTGAAAAGTCATAGCATGCAAGGCTGCAGGCCAAGTGCTGGAAAATGGGATTAGAATAGTTAGGTGCTTGATGGCCAGCACAGACATAATGGGCCAAAGGGCCTGTTTCTGTGCTGTATAACTCTATGACACTATGTGTGTGCATGAGGGCTAAGGAACTTTTCATATATTTTTTTATACATATAGATTTATCTCAGTAGTAGTTAAGACTTATTATTTCTTTTCTAATAAATAGTTATTGTTGCTGTTTAAAGAAACATGGTTTGGTGTGCTTTATTCTGGGGAACATAGTGTCTAATTTGGCTATTCTTTGGTAGGTGGGAAACTTTATATTGATATGCTGTGACCTGGAGAGTAGTGGGACTGAATTAACAGTGCATTTCTCCCACCTTGGTCATAACACTGCAAAATTCCTCTCTGTAATGCCCATATTTTCGATGCTATGAATGCCATTTTGGCACCAAAATAGTATCTGTGCTGTGCACACACACACACTGCCAGCATGGCCCATGCCAGATGCCATTTTGATGAGGACAATAGCATGGGCGTTAAGAGCCTGTGCTGGAAGTATGGAGTGTAGGCAGATTGTGACATCAGTTAGCATGTGATGCTGATTTGATGCCAGCACTGCCATTTTCAACCTCATCGCTGCAGCTAATGGCCTTCTCTTCAACACGCACAGCTGAACATGCATTCAGCAGCAGGAGGGACCCCCACCAGCGCTATTTAAAAGAATCATCAGCCGGTCTCAGGTTAGTTGCTGATTAATTCTTACTGGCTCTGTCTGAGTCTCTGGAAGTGTTTGGTGGTTTGTAGAGTTGTTTAAGGTTTGTGAAGTCAGCAGGGAGAGGCACTATATGTTGAGAAGGCCTTGGTTCTGACTTCAAGGATTCTGGTCACACTGTTTACTCCATGCCATGGGTGCAGTAGTTACCACCCCCCTTGGCATGCAGTATGAGACGAAGATTGAGCAGAGGCTGCACAGAAGAGGACAAGCTGCTCGCAGAGGGTGAAGGAGGAGGGGGGGAGATGGGCTCTCAGCAGAGCATTTCTCTTCTCTCAACCTAAGCCAGCAACAATGTGTACAGTGTCTCGATTTTAAGAAGGAGATGATCACAGAAATCTGCCACCTCTAGCAAGCAGATCTGCAGCCTCAGAGCAGGGCAAGGATGACACTAGCAGTGGCTGTGAGGGTTACCGTGGCCATGAATTTCTTTGCATCGAGATCCTTCTAGGCTGGAGTAGGTGCCATCTCTAACATCTCCCAATTCACTGCCACTGCTGCATAAGGGAGGTGACTGAAGCTCTTTCTGCCAGGAGAGGGGAGTACATTGTGACTTTTCATCAGAAGTGGGAAAAGTTTGAAATGTAATAGGTTTTAAGCAAGTGAAAGGAGGGAGGGTGAGATAAAGAACAAAAGGAAATGTCTGTGATAGGGTGGAAGGCAGGAGAGATTAAATAGCAAAATGGTTCATGGTGCAAAGCCAAAAGGAGTAGTAATAGGACAAGTTAAGAAACAAAAGATTTGTCTAGAGGCGGCGTGAATGGTAGGATCCTGAATAGCTGCCATCTGAAAGAAAAGAAAAGCAAAAAAGAAACACGAGAGAGAGAAAAAACAAACCAGCAAAGAAAAAAGAAACAAAATGGGAGCAGAGATTGTGATCTAAAATTGTTGAACTCTGTGTTGAGCTCGGAGGCTGTAAAGTGCCCAGTCGAAAGATGAGGTGTTGTCCCTCGAGCTTGTGTTTAGCTTCATTGGAACGTTTAGGAAGCCGAAGACAGACAGGTCAGAATGGGAGCAAGGTCGAGAATTAAAATGGCAGGAACTGGAAACTTGGGGTCACAATTGTGGACTGAATGGAAGTGTTGTGCAAAGCGATCACAAGTCTGCGTTTGGTCTCCCCACTGTAGAGGAGACTATATTGTGAGCAGTGACTACCAAGTATACCAAGTTGTAAGAAGCACAAGTTAAAGGGCTGAGGGTGAAGTGAGATGTGAAGATGAATTAGATAGTAACATATCGTCATTGTCTATGGTTTTAGCCCCACCACTGGTCATGATCTCAGTCCTGGCTGCTCCAATGATGGCCAGCATTGTCTCCTCCATGGAAGTGAGGGCATATAGTCATGCCAGTCCCCCACCAGTGAGCTACTGCCACCTCCAGTTATGGGCCACCTTGTCCTGCAAGAGAGACATAAGTGTGACAGTGAGTCTGGTGCAATGTGTTTGGGTGATATGCATGTCATAGTTGAATAGCTAGCAGTCTGTGCAAGCTGAGAGATGTGGGTGTGAGGCTTGCAACAGTGTCAAGTGTGTGGGAGTGAGGTGAGGCTATGAATGTTGAGCATGAGTCATGCTTGATAGAGAATATTGGTAGATAAGTGAAGCGAGGTGGTGAATGGAGCAGTGTGTCAGGTTGGTGGTTCATTTGTAAGAAACTTATAGCATTTGAAGATGCATTCACTGAACTTGGCCACTCATCTGATGCCATTAAACTTCTTCCTGCACTGCATTCAGGTCTCCAGGACTAGTTTGCTTGCATTGATAGAGACAGCTATCTGCTCTCACTGCTGTCTCAGTATCTGGAGGGCCTCCTGCAGGTAAGGGACCCCCCTTTTCCTTTGCACCTCCTGCACCAAGGCCTCCAATGTTGTGTCAAAGAACCTTGGACCATTCTCTCTGCCCTGTTGTGCCATATTCACTCTTCCTGCTCTGAATGTCTTCTGCACACAGTTCCAGCACCTGTTGTAGTCAGAATGCACCTTCCCTTGAAGTAGTGCCAGCTGGCTTTAAGTGGTGCACACCTCACACAAGCCTTTGCCCCTTGCTGAGGCATTCAGCAACTCAGTGGCACTTTTACAAGCACTGGACTGCTTGCTAATATCATTGACATTAGCAGTAAGCACAAGTTTGCCTGCTGCCTCCGTCAGACGGAATAGGCATGGGTCAATCTCGCATCGCAATCCCCGTGCTCTCTTTCTGGCATTAACCAAAATTTCCCTCTTGTGTTTCCTTCAGTGAGTCTGCTTGTCAGTATAAAGTCAATTTCTGAAAAGTCGGTTCAGCCAACTAGACATCGCTGTTTTGCCTGTGTGTGTGGTATGTCTTGTGTGTTAGTGTTTGTACTTTTTTCGACAAATAATCATTTAATGAAGAAATTGTTGATCCAGAAGCAATTGCAGTATATCAGAGTGAAACAAATTAACTTTGTGTTGTCTATAGTTTTTTTCATTAGCCCAGCTTTATTCTTCATTAAAGAAATCTTCTGTATAATGTGCAAAATGATTATGTTCATTAAATTTGTAAATTTATCAAATCCATTAGTCAACAATGATTTGTAGCATCTTAGCAAGCTGTACAGAAATAGAATAGTTTTTAGAAACTCATTCATCCCTCTAACATGCTGTCTATGACTTGGGTTTAATATCCAGTCCATCAATTTGACATGTCTCGTCAAGTGCCTGATCTCAAGGTTTTTGGAGCGAGTCAGTTATTCACAAGTTCTAGTTCATTTGATGATGAAAGTAGGCCCTCTGCTGGCTGTTTAAATTTCCTTTGTTTTTCTATCGGCAAGTTTATGCAGAGACAAATGAATAATCAGGGCTGCTGCATACATTGCAGTAAATAGATTACAAAGATGAGTGTACCCATAGACATTGTCTACTTGGATTTTCAGAAAGCTTTTGATAAGGTATTGCAAAATAAAATCTCGTGGAATTAGCAATAATCTGCTTCAATGGGTTGAGAATTGGCCGAATGCCTAGAAGGAGAAAATGGTCATCAATGGATTTGGACCTGTTTGGAAGCCAGTTACCAATGGTGTCCCACAGGAATTGGTGTTGGGACCTTTGCCACTTACTATTTTCATTAGTGATCTAGATGTAAATATTCAGGAAATAATCTTCAAATTTGCGGACTATACCAAGATACGTATGAGAGTTAGGACTGTAGAGGAAACTCAACAAATATAAACAGATCTTGATGTGCTTGTAAAATGAGGTTTAACTTAGGAAAGTATAGTGTTATGCTTGTGGGACAGGCCAAATGCTTAACAAATGTATATCTTCCAGGGAAAAGAATTAAAGCCATCACTGAAAGTATGCGATCTAGATGTTTTAGTGCAACAATCTCTAAAGGTTCATGAGCAATGCCATGAAACTAAAGTGAACAGAGTTCGAGGGTGTATTCACCTGACAATTCACAATTAAACAATTCATACTATTTTGCCCTTCTACAGGACCTTGGTTAGGCCTCAGTTAGAATTCTATGCCCAATTATGGTGTTCTCAAATATTGGGGATATTGAGGCTTTGGAAAATGTGCATTGGAGCACATAAGATTAAGTCTTGTTTTAAACACCTTAGTTACCCAGATAGAGATAATAATCAAGGGTCTTGACTGTGTAGACCAATTATTTAAAATGGATAGCTGAGGGAAGTTCAGGGGTCATGCTTATAAGTTATGTAAGATCAGCACTAAATTGGATGTGAGGCTATTCTTCCTGTCCCAGAGAATAGTCAATATGTGGAATAGGTTGCTGACACATGCAGTGAATGTTGATGCATCAAACTCCTAAAAATGACAGCTGAATCTGTTCCTGGCTGAAATGGAGATTACCTTGTATAAGAGTTTGGTATCTGTGATGTAGATCAGGGCCAATGCGATCTCTTGGACTATTTTTGATTGCCTAAGGGAGTCAGAGAGGAATTTTCCATTTTTTTCCCTAATTGTACTGGGTTTTTGATCTGTTTCTTCACCTCTCCCACAAGGCTCCCAATGGGTGGGGAGTGTATGATTCTGAACCATAAGGCATCGCAACAGTGTGTGACAAACTGGATGGACAGTAGATCTTTTGTTATCACATGTTTTTGTATGCTCATAAAACAAAAATAATAAGGCACGGTTTCTTTCTGACTATTAAATGTCCTTCCAATTATTTCCCATGACACCTGCTATTACATAACATTTACAGTTAACTTCTTTACTATGTTATGACCAGGTGAGAAAGAGGTCTAGGGTTCCCTTTCAGCCTTCACCTGGTCTTACTGTAGCAGGATTTAATTTTAAACACACCATGTTTCTAGTTCCCCCTTGGTGAATCCTTGTTCACCGCTTTCCAATTATAAGGCAAAGAAACCAGCACAAACAGGCTTTCTTAGGTTTAAAGAAGAAGAAAAGTTGAAATTTATTCAACTTAAATTTAAACTCTAATTCGGTTAATGCCTATGGATACACGCCGTGCCCCACACTAGCATGCATATGCGATACACATGCAAATAGAGACAGAAAAGTGCAGAAGAGAAATAAAGCGGAAAGGTTTGAGGCAATATCTGAAGAGTTCTTAAGGTTCTTTGAGCTCACTGTAGAGTCTTTGATTGTAGGTAGATCTTGCTTTTCATTGGGGCCCAGTATTCTTCTTAAACCTTGTTCACTGTAGGAGACTTTTCTCTTTTGGGGTTCCCATGTCTTCAGTGGATTAAGAGGCTTGTGAGAGAGAGAGATGGCAGCAGACAGGAGAAATCTTCTCAGTTCCGGAGCAAACAGACACTCTGCCCAAACTGTTTGTACAAATTCAAAAAACTCAGGTTGCCCAGCAGGTTTGTCATGTGACTAGCTGGTTTTACCATGTCCATTTGTGTATTCGGCTATCTTGGCATTCAATCTGGAATGTGAGTTCTCCCACCTTCAACATCTGGTGATCAAAGGTCCATTGTGGGTTGAAAGTGTCAGGGAATGGCTGCTTTGTCCTTCTAAACACTATGTTAATATGCAAATATATTTTCCAGCAACAGCTGATCTGTTCAACAAGTCCTTCCTTCACTGCAGTGACTGTTTAAAATCAATGTTCACGACAAAATTAATGTGCCTCATTCTTGGCAGGTGGGGGCCTAGCATAACAACTAATTATCATGATGCAGAATTTTAAAATGTATCGACCTACAATTTTTTTGTTTAATTCGCCATACGTCATATTAATGAAAATTGCTTTTAAAGATAATGTTACTTTTTAAAAAAGCTTCTGTTGCAATAATGCTTCTGGTGCCCTCAAAATGTTTGCACCAAATTCCCTTCATAGTGACCTAATTCACTTCATAGTACTACTCTTCTCTATTCCATTACTGGCAATTTTTTCCAGTTGCTTTATGTTCATCTTGTCAGACAGTTCAGTGTTTATTTAGTATATTTAATCAAAGGTAGCATAACTTCTTTTTTCTCATTGAAAGATGACTGCCCATATGAAAGACCCATCCTTTTCAAGTCCCACAGCATGAGTAAGTTATGGCGGAGAGTTGAAGAGCAGTTAGAGTCACCGCAGCTATCGAGATATTCTATCTATCCTGTAATAAATGGTTTCTGATAGAGTTTTCGGGATATCCTTAAATTAACAACGGGCTTTATGTCCATCAGATGTGCATTATTCGTTTTGATTTTGACTTTAATGTCAGTTCTATGGGTTGTTAAGGAAGGATGTAAATGCATTGGAAGCAGTTCACAGAAGGTTGACTAGACTAATACCTAGAATGGGCAGGTTGTCTTTTGAGGTAAGGCTGGACAGACTAGGCTTGTATCCGCCATAAGCCATTGACAACAAACACATTACAAGCCAGGAGCACCAATGGTCAAATTGTGTGTAGAGTTGCTGACCTTGTCACTTCTAAGCTATAATTCTGTATACTGTAGGGGTTCAATCTTCTCATTTTATTTGAGTTGCAAAATTTCTTTTTTGATGACTTACGGAGACAGATTATCTTTCACAAGCCTTCCCAACAATTGATCTGCAATAATCCGCAATTGCAGTGTCAGCTGTGGCTCAGTTGGTCGCACTCTTGCCTCTGAGTCAGAAAGTTCTGGGTTTAAAGTCCATTGGAGTACTGAGGGAGTACTAGTGACTGAGGCCCCATCTGACCTCTCAGGGGAATGTAAAACATATGAACATACGAATTAGGAGCAGGAGTAGGCCACTCAGACTCTCGAGCCTGCTCCACCAATCAACAGGATCATGGCTGATCTGATGGTAACCACATTCTTCATTCCTGCCTACCCCCCAATAACCTTTCCACTCCTTGCTTATCGAGAATCTATCGACCTCTGCCATAAAAATATTCAAAGAACCTGCTTCCACTGCCTTTTGGGGAAGAGAGTTCCAAAGACTCATGACCCACTGAGAGAAAAAGTTTCTCCTCATCTCTGTCTTAAATGGGGGACCCCTTATTTTTAAACAGTGACCCCTAATTCTAGAGTCTCCCACTAGTGGAAACATCCTTCCCGCATCCACCCTGTCAAGACCCCTCAGGATCTTATATATTTCAATCAAGTCGCCTCTTACTCCAGCGGATACAAGCCTAGTCTGTCCAGCCTTACCTCATAAGACAACCTGCCCATTCTAGGTATTAGTCTAGTCAACCTTCTGTGAGCTGCTTCCAATGCACTTACATCCTTCCTTAAATAAGGAGACCAATACTATACACAGTACTCTAGGTATGGTCTCACCAATGGCCTGTATAACTGAAGCATAACATTCCTATTTTTGTATTAAATTCCCCTCACAATAAACGATAACATTCTATTGGCTTTCCTAATTACTTGCTGTACCTGCATACGAACCTTTTGCAATTCATGCACCAGGACACCCAGCTCCTTCAGCAGCTCAGAGCTCTGCAATCTCTCACCATTTAGGTAATACACTTTTTTATTCTTCCTGTCAAAATGGATAATTTCACATTTTCCCACATTATACTCCATTTGCCAGATCTTTGCCCACTCACTTAATCGATCTATATCCCTTTGTAGCCTCCTTCGAGATCCCATGGCACTATTTTGAAGAAGAGCAGGGGAGGTATCCTGGCTATTATTTATCCCTCAATCAACATCGACATGTCTTATGAGGAAAGGTTGAGCAGGTTGGGCCTAGACTCAGAGGAGTTTAGAAGGATGAAAGGTGATCTTAGTGAAACATATAAGATTCTGAAGGGGCTTGACAGGGTGGATGCTGAGAGGATGTTTTCCCCCCTGGGGGAATCTAGAACTAGGGAGCACAGTTTCAAAATAATGGGGCTCCCTTTTAAGACAGAGATGAGGAGGAATTTCTTCTCTCAGAGGGTCATTAATCTTAGGAATTCTTTTCCCCAGAGAGCAATGGAGACTGGGTCATTGAATATATTCAAAGCTGAGTTAGACAGATTTTTGATCAAGGGTGATGGGAGGGCCAACAGGAAAGTCGAGTTAAGGCCACAATCAAATCAACCATGATCTTATTGAATGACGGAATAGGCTTGAAGGGCCAAATGGTCTACTCCTGCTCCTATTTCTTATATTCTTATGTTTCTTATCACAAAAGCAGATTATTTGGTCATTATCACATTTCTGTTTGTGGGAGCTTGCTGTGAGCAAACTGGCTGCCACGTTTCCTATGTTGCAACAGTGACTCCACTTCAAAAGTACTTCATTGGCTGTAAAACGCTTTGAGATGTTTGGTAGTCATGAAAGGTGCTATATAAATATTGTCGTTCCTTCACTGTTGCTGGTTCAAAATCCTGGAACTCCCTTCCTAACAGCACTGTGTATCTATCTCACATGGACTACAGCGGTTCAAGAAGGCGGCTCACCACCACCTTCTCAAGGGCAATTAGGGATGGGTATTAAATGCTGGCCTAGCCAGCGACACCCACATTCCGTGAACGAATACAAAAAAATTCAAGTCTTTCTTTCTTTCTTTCCAAAAGTGCATTTACTTCAAGCCCCACAGCCTGTGGTTTGAGTATGCTAGTGTCAGTTGTGATGAGCCGTGTCAGTTTTTGATCCAACTGCTAGATAGAGTTGTCATACATTCCACAATGGAGGAGAGGAAGAACAGGGAGTTGGCCCCACAATTTTTCAGGTATTGTTCCTATCAATTAATGATACAATAACATAAGAAAAGGTTTTGCCAAAGCTGACATTACTGCAAAAATAAGGCTATGTCGAGATGAGCTTAGGAAATGGAGGTAAACTATTTTCTCAAACTTACTTCACAGGAGATCCCTTTTGAGCATAACTCAGTCCTTAGAGTTCCAATTATTTTTGACATTCAGTAACACCTAATTTAAAAACTGAATCTGATTTGCTAAATATGATTCTTAATTTTTGAATAAGGGCATATGGATAATTCATGAATGTTCAGAGATGTCCTGAATTTCTATTGGTAATTATACATCAACATGCATGATAATCTCCTGAGTAGATAATGGTCAAGCATTAAATGTTGATGGTTATTCGTGATTTAAATTAAATGAGCTGTTCATCATATTCCAGGAAAAGTCAGACAGCAAAATGAGATTATTGTCTCTAGAAATAAAATATGCCATAAATATACAAGATCTACCATGATGTATGGTGTTATAACTCCATCCATATCTGTAAATGTTATAGGCAGTGTCGAAATATATTCAAAACACTTAATTACTTGAAAATCAAGAATGTAATTCTTTTATCACATTTGCTTAATTTTTTCTTTAATAAAGTGAAAGCTATAATTTTAGCATAACTGTGCAGCAGCACCTCTTATACACTAAGATATACTTAAAGCCTGTTAAAATAATTAGGAAATCTGGTTAATGAGGGGTATTCATCCTACATGATTACACATCATGCAATATCAGCAAAAATGAATATGGGCAAATGGGAAGCTGAAGATTTACAAATTAGAAATGTCTTCCTACCCACCATAAAAAGCATCATTTATCACCCCTCCATCTATCAAACTGCTGTGTGTCAGCTGTGACTCAGTTGATAGCACTCTTGTGTCTGGATCACAAGGTTTTCAGTTCAAGTCTCATTCCAGGACTTGAGTACAAAATCAAGGATGACACTCCAGTGCAGTACTGAGAGAGTGTTGCACTGTTGGAGGTGCCACCTTTTGGATGCAATGTTAAATTGAGGCCCCATCTGCCTGCTTGGGTGGATATAAAAGATCCTGTGGCCACTATTTTGAAGAAGAGCAGGGGAGTTATCCCTCAATCAACATCACAAAAACAGACTATCTGGTCATTATCGCATTGCTGTTAGTGGGTGTTTGCTGTGTACATATTGGCTGCCACATTTCAACTTTACAACAGTGACCACACTTCCAAAGTACTTCATTGACTGGAAAGCGCTTTGAGACGTCCAATGGTCATGAAAGGCGCTATATAAATGCAAGCCTTTCTTTTTTCTTTTCTTCAGGGAAACATTAAAATAATTATAGCAACAATTATAAT
The DNA here is from genome assembly GCF_036365525.1 of Heterodontus francisci. Lineage (NCBI taxonomy): Eukaryota > Metazoa > Chordata > Chondrichthyes > Heterodontiformes > Heterodontidae > Heterodontus > Heterodontus francisci. The sequence goes on from NC_090396.1 coordinate 43,657,153, forward strand.
AAAATTCAAGCTGCTTAAAACTGTCTCTTGCATTGTATCAGCAATTTATTATGAATAAAAAACAGACTTAACCTAGATTATGTGCACCTTTTGAGAAATACTAACAAGCCTACCATATCTAGAGAGTGAAATGAGAAATACTGCACTAGCCTCTAAATTCAACACAAAGCTCATAAAAAGATTAAACTTATAGTTGAAAAGTGCTGGAGCACTGTAACAAAAAATAATAAATGAAAACCATAAGAAAGTGTGAATGACAAGGTTGTTTGGCTTATTCATCCAACTCCTTGCAACAGACCACACACTACCATGTTCGCTTTACCACTTAATTTCCTGACAAAGATGAATATCCACAGATAAAATTGCATTAAGGTAAACCTATGTGAAAATTCCCCAAAGTCTCAAAGCTAATCAATTGAAACTGTACCTAACATTACAATTTAAATTGTTCAACTTTGCCATATTCTACAGTTAGCAGACCCAATCGGAATTAAATGATTGAGTATTTGTTCATCCATGACTACTTTTCCTTGTAAATGTAAATCCCACGTTTCTTCCAGATTGCTCAGTGGATAAGTGCACCAGCAGGTCTGTGTGGTGAGCCTTACAGATCAGGATCATAGGTTTAATGTCCGGACATTGCTGAAATAGCTGACTGCAGTAAAGCAGTAGTGGAAACCTTAGAATTCAGTGTTTCTTCACGAGGGAGATTTAAATTTAGTCAAGTTTTTCAATTCTGCTACCTAGTTTTTTATCCGAAAATGTGCACTTGGATATTGGGTGAGGACAGGATCAATCTTGGCCTTTTGGTAAAATATCCTGCTGACACTCACTATTTGAGAGTTAGGTCCTGCTTATAATAAAGGAATATTTGTATCTGCAATATTTACTGTCTTGCATTTTCTAGTTCAGGGAATGTGGTACACAACCATCGCAGGAATATAGAAACTTGGAAGAGGCTACTTGGCTGTTTGAGCCTATTGCGCCATTCAGTTTGATCATAGCAGATCTCTACCACAACTCCATTTACATACCTTTGTTCCAAGGCCCTTGATACATTTACCTAACAAAACTACATGGATCTCGGTCTTCAAACTTTCAACCATGATGCAGCTTCGGATGTCCAATGTTACAGCTTTTATTGCAGCACCAGCAGCAGCCACCTAACATCTCAATTCTGCAGTGGAAGCTCAGACTGAGGTCATGCAAGGTCAGCTTGCTGCCATGAAAGCTCAGACTGCTGCTATCATAGCAGCAAATGCTGGTGTTCTAAGAGGCTTGCAGGGTGCCACAGCAGTCCAGAAATCTGTCATCCAACACATTGCTAGGATTGCAGAGGCACCACCCTGTGGAAGTGACAGCGGCTCTGTGGAGCAGAAACCTGCTGTCCTCTGGGGCGGCACAGTGGGGCAGCGCAGTGGTTAGCACCGCAGCCTCACAGCTCCAGCGACCCGAGTTCAATTCTGGGTACTGCCTGTGTGGAGTTTGCAAGTTCTCCCTGTGTTTGCGTGGGTTTCCTCTGGGTGCTCCGGTTTCCTCCCACATGCCAAAGACTTGCAGGTTGATAGGTGAATTGGCCATTAGAAATTGCCCCTAGTGTAGGTAGGTGGTAGGGAGGATATAGGGACAGGTGGGGATGTGGTAGGATTATGGAATTAGTGTAGGATTAGTATAAATGGGTGGTTGATGGTCGGCACAGACTCGGTGGGCCGAAGGGCCTGTTTCAGTGCTGTATCTCTAAACTAAACTAAACTCTCTCAGGATGATAACATTTGCCCTCCCTGTTGTTGAAACTCTGCTGCTTCCTGTCAGTCAGCCAGCCCAGACTGTTGTCGCCAAGCCAAGATGGTGCAGTCAGTAGCCGGGCTTTCTAGAGCTAGAGCTAATTGAGGTCATCCTGCAAGGCTATCTGCAGTCTCCTCCATTGAAAGTCAGCAGCCTTCCACCAGCCGTGCTGTTGCCACTGACCTAGCACTGCCTAGGAGCACTAGGACAGGCAAAGGCACATGGAAGACAGGCACTTACAGAATGCACAAGGATGATTAGTTGACGTTTTTATGCAATATGGCATGAACTGATAGATAAATTTGGTTTGGAATGTTTATTTTGTGGTAACTTCTATTTTTGCATTCTGGCCAAGAGGATATTGTGAGGTTCAGTGACAGGGAAGATAAGGTGTGGGACTGTTGCTGAATGAGGAAATAGGGTATCAGTTGGATGAGTCGATCACAGACAGGCTGGCCAGAAAGGAGCTGTGTTGACTGCCTCCTCCCTTCCTCCTCCTCCTCAGCTGGTACCAGTATAGCTAGTGGCAATGGCTGTGCCCTCATGGTGGTCAAGTTATGCAGCATGCAGCAGACCACCACAAATGACAGGCACCCTGCCGAGTCCTGCAGGGCTCCTGCAGAGTAATCTAGGCGGCAGAAGCATTCTTTAAGTACCCCGATGTTCTGCTGTATCACATTTCATATGGCTTTCATTATGTGCCCACGTGTGTGTGTTGCGTACCGGCGTCATTAGCCATTTCGCCAAGTGTTAGCTCAAACCCTTTGGTTTGCTGTGGTAGTTCAAATGCAGATAGAACACTAGACTGTTGCAGAATGAAGGCATCATGACTGCTGTCAGGATACTGGGCATCGACATGCATGAGAGGCCGTTTATGATTGCACACCAGCTGGACATTGAGGGAGTGGAATCCCTTTCGGTTGTGGTACATCTCAGAGTTGGCATACGAAGCCCACAATGTGACGACGCATGCTGTGATGGAGAAGTCTGCAATCCTCGTGAAGCGATGTGCTGAGTCTGCCTACTTCACGCTGGCAGGAGAATGAAATGTAATCAGCTCTATTGGAATATAGAGCCTCAATGACCTCCCTTATGCAACAGTGGCTGGCAAATTGGGGACTTTGTAAATATCTTCAGCTCCAGCCTGGAAGAAGCCTGACGCATAAAAGTTCATAGTTACTGTCACCTTCATAGCCACTGGCAGTGTCGACCTTGCCCTCCTCTGAAGTTGTGGTTGTGATTGCAGCAGGTGGTGGATTACAGTGAGAGTGTCTAGCACACCATTTCTCATTGAGATTCAGGCAGGAGAATTGCTCCCTGAACACCCTGGGTGGATATGGCCTCCTGTTGGGAACCTTTCTCCCACGCCCCCCCCACCCTTCCACCAGCTTGTCCTGCTCTGTGTCACCTCTGTTCATTCTCCCTGTCATGCTGTTGGCCAAGGGGGATGCATAGTACTGCCTCCATAACTGAGAACAAGTGGTTTGTGCTGAATCCTTGAAGTCAGGACCAAGTCCTTCAGCACATGCCACACCAATCCCTGTAGACTTCAGCAACTTTAAACAACTCTGGAAACCTCCAAACGCTTTTACAATTACAGCAAGAGTCAGTAAAAATCAATCAGCATCTAACCTGAAACTAGTTGATGATCCCTTTAAATAGTGCTGGTGTGCTGTCCTTCCTGTTGTTGAACGTATGTTCAGCTGTGCGAGTTTAGGAGTTGGCATTAGCTGGGGCATTGAGCTCCAAAATGGCAGTGCTGGCATCAAATTAGCATTGCATGCTGATTGACAATCTGCCTACATTGCATACTTCTGGTGGACACTCCCTGAACATGTGCTAACACCCTCACCAAAATTACATTGAGCATGACTAGCACCAGAGGTGTGCGGGCGCGGCATGGACTCTATTTTGGAGACAAAATGGTACTCGTAGTGCTGAGAAAACGGATGCTAAGTAGCCGAATTTTGTGACCGGTTTCAGTGGAAGAGGAGGAGAAGATTAAGTATGTCTTATTTAGCAAAAATTCAATGGATTTATTAATAGAAATGTAGAAAACTAATACTTCATCCATAACAGATTGACATTTCATACAGTTTATTTTCTAAGACACGTAGACAAAGACTTTAGGCAAAGCAAGATGACTTTTTTTGCAACAAGCATAACCAGGGTTTATGTTAAAGGGTTTTGAATCCAATTGATGGAAGCTCAAGGGAAAAGCTACTGCAGCTTTAGAAAGCTTCATTTTTATGATGTTTTACAACTGCTAAAAATCGGATGATTTGTTATATTAATTGAATAGTTAAAGGGTCAGTTTATGATACCTTCCATTCAATAGATGAAGCAGTGCAGCCTTTTTGTTTAATAATCGTACAGATTTCTTCTTTGCTCCATTCCAAGCAGTTTTTTATACAGTCACAAACACTACAAGGAACAAAATTTCAGCTTGTATTTTTCAATTGATGTGAAAAATTAGATTGCCAGTCATCAACATTATATTGCAGTAGCTTCTTTTAATCTCAACTGTTTTTCTGAATACAGCACTGTAAGCTGATTTTTTTTCTTTTTCTGTTGAGCTTTGGGACAACAGTACCAAAAACCTGTCAAAAAATACAAGAAGTGAATGTGTACTTTGCCTCCCTGAAGATTTAATTTGCAATTCCTGCAGAGGTAAACACTGTTTCAGAGTGATGCTTGGTCAGTGTTTCCTTCAAACTTTAATTTCTTAATTTTTAAGCCACAAATTAGACAGTCGTTCTTGAAGCAAGAACATACATTATTATCTGTGCCAGTCACAGGTTCATTGATTTGTCATGAAAACGTGCTAGGTCGAAGGATGATTTTTTTTTAATCCACCGGCTGGAAACCTGAATATTATACTGGTGGAGATGAATCACTCAAATCTTGCAAGCTTCGAACTCTATCTGCTGGCAGTGAGCACCGAGGCATATTCCCTGCTGCAGACTGTAATGATCAGTGGTTAATTGATCTGTGTTTGATTGTATTAGTCTGTTCACCGATCGATACTCACTGTGCTTAATGACTTAAGCCTGACGGGGGAGCTATTGTGGGTAGAGAACTTTCCAGAAAGAACAGAGACCTCCCTTGAAGGAATTCAGCTGCATTGCTGTCCCCCAGAGAACCACTGAATCAGCGTCCACATCTTCAAACCAGAAGCCTCAGGACTACTGAATTCAGCCTGAAGCCAGCCGAGACACCAATCTCCACAGACTATATATTTCTTTTATTTTTCTGGACTCTAATTTGACCAATCTATCCATCCCCACTCTGTACCCTATTTGTACATGTGTATATGTATGTGCATGTGTCTGTATGTGAGTCTGTGTGTGAAAGTTGGAGCATATTTTATTATTTTTACTTAGATCAGTTTACGTACAATAAAGTTAATCTCTTTGTTAAACTTCATAAAACCTGTTCGATTGGGGGGGTGGGGGGTGGCATAAAATTGAGCAGGAGGCTCTGGGAGGCCTTCCCGACCCGCTTCTGCCTCTGCCTCACTTTATGTAGGGCGGGGGAGGCGAAAAATGGGCCACTCACCCCAGGCCAATCAGACCCACGACATCGAGAAGGGCCCGCCTTATATTACCGGCAGCGGGTGAACCTCAGTGCACCCACCACCTCCCCCCCCCCACCCCCCACTGCCACTTGGCGGCAGGCCCTTCATCTCCATATGCAGCTTGCCATTAAATATATTCAAAATAACTTATCTGCCGTCCCACGCCGATTTCACAGCCTCCGTTCGGCCTTCGCGTGCCTTCAGAACGCCACATGGAGTTCCAAGGTGAGAACCTGGTGGAGAGGGGGGAGTAATAAAATATTTCAGGGCGGGAGGGGTGGAGGAGCAGGGAAATCAATTTTTATTGAATGCGCGGATGGTGGGAAGGCGTTGAAGGGCAAAAGATTGACGGTTGGGGTGAAAGTTCATGTATTTGAAATATCAATTGATGGTCATTTCGGGCAATGAAATGGCAATTGGGGGGGGGGGGTTGGGGGAGGACCTCCATCACTTAATTTTATATTTAATAAAAATCAATAGCATTTTGCCTTTAAAAGTTAAAATTAATTGTAAGGGCTTAAAGTCCTTTAAAAATGGCATTGGCGCCTGCACGGTGGTGCCAGATGTCGTTGCTGGGGATGCGGAGGCTGCCCCTCTACGTCATTGGAGGCTGGCACTCCGCCCCCACTATTTAAATGAGACCCCGCGCGAAACATTGCGGGGGTTCCTTGGCAGCCGCTAAATCCGGGCACCTCGCCAAGTTCAAAGAGTGCCGCCGCAGAGCACAGCGCCCAAATAAAATTCAGCCCATGATCTGCAGGGAGATTGGACACATTTTCCATTCCCCTAATCTGGTACAAAAAGGGTACATTTGTGCAATGTATTATTGGGAGTTTTTCGCCAGCATAAAAGGATCTGAAGTCCACAAAAAGGTTCTTTGATAAAAGTTGAGGAATATCTGCAATGCATTTCCAGTAGTGCAATGTGATTTTATTCTATGGGCTATATTTTAAACAACTTTGGAGCACGTTCTGCAAAGTAGACTATTAAAAAATAATTAACTCCTGGTTAGTTGTTTTCATTTTCAGTTCCTGCTCAGTGAAGTTATTGCAATAAAGCTATTTGCTTCATTAGGCAAAACGGTTTTTGGTTCTATAACTCATATATTTGCTATTCTATCATTTTGCATGAACTCAAAAATGATTGTTAAAACCTTCAAGTTCAATGTGCAGAAATTATCACAATTTGTTCTCTGCTAAAAGCAAGTTTTAAATGAGCTAAATAACATTTATTAATTTATTATGGCGCAAACCTAATATTCAGTGGTTGATAATAACAAGGCAAGTAAGTTCAGCGATGATTAACACTGGTACGCTGCATTACCATATTTAATAGCACAATAGATAACAATGGAATCTGAGAGAAAGCTATTGTTATCCCCATGGAGACCACCAACAAATGAAAAAAATCGAATTCACTGATTGACCTCAATTTAGAAATCCAAACCAGACAATATTTCACTGTTATAAATTTTACTTCAACACTCAATCCAAAACCAGCACAAATTAAACATGAAGCAAAAGACAGATCATGATCAATGTTTATATTACAAACTACACTTTAACTATCAGATACAACAGAAATAGGTCTCACGGTTTCACTGGGCAGTCCACCCAGCATACATGGCAACAATTACAGTCAAACAGTTCTTCACAACTCTGAAGTTCCTCAGGTAGATTGTCAGCTCCTTTCTTCAAGCATTTAGCAACTGTTCTTCTTCTGACAGCAGTTCCCTCTCAATCCAAACTCCACGGGTGCAGTCTTCACCACAAGGCATACTTCTCCAGAACCTCCTCAGCTCTGCTCTCAACAGTCTTGATAGCAGCTAAATCCTTGAAAAAAGGAGCTGAAAATCTACCTGAGGAACTTCAGAGTTGTGAAGGACTGTGTGACTAAAATTGTTCCCATATATGCTGGGTGGATTTACCAGTCTTCCCTTTATCCAGGATTCTCAGTGACAATCTGTGCACTGTATGATCGGGTCTGATTAGTCGGTTAATTTAACACCAGAAACAGCTCCTGGATTCAATCTTCACTTTTTCTGCTTGCCAGCACTTCACTCCTGCCTGATCTGCCCGTTTGCTGGTCTGCCTGATCTGGGGAGGATTCTGTCTCCTTTTATCTGATTCTAACCGGTGTCGGTTTCCCCATAAACCTGAAGTTGTTTTTCCAGCTCTTGTTTCAGTTTTTGTTTCTGTTTCAATTCTAGTTTCTGTTTCAATTTTTGTTTCCCTCTCAGTTAGGGTCTTAAAAAAAAAACTTTGCAACCATGGATTCCATCACACTATGTGAAACTTTGAAACTCAACCTTCTATTTTAAGCTAATCATAAAGATATTTTTACAGGTTTAGAAGAAAGTAGTGTAAATAGATCACTGGATTTGTGCTCGTATATTATGTTGATTAATCTTCATTTGTAAAAAAAAAGCAAACACTGGATCTAGCCTCTCTTGATAGTGATCAACATCCAACACTGAACTATCAGTTAATAGATGCTATCGGTACAAGAAATGAATGATGTGTATTGTGTACAACCATCTACAATCCTCTATTATGATCAGTAGCATGAAGGCATCATTCATCCTGCTAATGTGCTTTAATACTCCAGATAATTTCAACTTGTTTGAATCTCTGATCAGTGTAGAGTGCTCTCTAAATCTTGCTCCATTGCATACATTTTGCGATTTTTGCCCCATTCCCTCTATCTTACAATGTAAATCACTTTCTAATAATTACTGCTTATATTATCACATTTTGTTTCAAAATATTGTCCTATCTAGTCATAATCCATTGGATGGAAAGACACAATCAACATTTCGTCATTTCTGTTTTAGCTGGTCCATTAATTTTGCAATATTGTGAAGGGAGTGAGCCAGAAGTTGTGGTACATGTTGGTACCAATGTCATAGCAAGGACAAGGTATTAAGGTCCTAAAGTCAGATTTACAGGAGCTAGGGAGGAAGTTAAAGAGTAGGACCTCAAAGGTAGTAATCACTGGATTACTCCCAGTCCCACATGCTAGTGAGAGTACAAATAGGAAGAGTCATAGAGTCGTACAGCATAGAAACAGGCCCTTCGGCCCACCACGTCCATGCCGACCATAATGCCTATCTATACTAATCCCACCTGCCTGCATTAATTCCATATCCCTCTATGCCTTGCTCATTCAAGTACCTGTCCAGATGCCTCTTAAATGTTGATACTGTTCCTGCCTCCACCACCTCTTCAGGCAGCTCATTCCAGATACCCACTATTCTTTGTGTGAAAAATTTACCCCTTTGATCCCCTTTAAACCACCTCCCTCTCACCTTAAATCTATGCCCTCTAGTTATAGTCCCCCCTACCATGGGAAACAGACTCTGGCTATCTACCCTATTTATGCCTCTCATAATTTTATATACCTCTATCATATCCCCTCTCAGCCTCCTTTGCTCCAGGGAAAACAGACCCAGCCTATCCAATCTCTCTTTATAACTCAAGCCCTCAAGATAGGGAGGCTTGAAGCATGATGCAGGAGGGAGTGCTTCAGATTCATGAGGTATTAGGACCAGTTCTGGGGCAGAAGGCACTATTCAAAAGGGATGGGTTGCACCTCAATAGGACTGGGACCAATGTCCTCACAGGGAGATTCTCTAGCACAGTTGGGGAGGGTTTAACCTAAATTGGCAGGAGAATGGGCACCAGCATATAGAAGTAGAAAAGAGGAATAACGTGCATAATGTGAGAGTGTTGGACAGTACTACAGAAGGGGAGTAGTTCTAAAGTGTTATGAAAGTGCTTCCATTTTTAAATATTTTTTGAAGACTCATGTTTAAAAAATTGTGGAAATTGATTCATTTGAAAGACTAAAGCGATTCCATAGATGCTGGACTTTTTTTTTAAAAAAGGTCACTGGAAGGACTTGGGACTTGGTTTAAAAACAAACCCTTATTGGAAGTCCCATGTCTTAAGCTAATTAAAGAGCAGGAGCCTTGATGACTATGGGAGTTGTTTATAGAGAAGTGGCATGTCAAGATTTATGGTGGTCAAGATTTGGTTTCGTTTTTGGATATTGTTTAGAGTCAGTTGGGGGTAAGCCTGCGAAGAGAAGACACCAGCTCATCCGTTGTCCACCTCTTTGAGAAACCCTGAGAATCCAGTGTGATAGCTGAAACCCCTGATGCATTGATTCTCCTGGACAGCCTGTCAGACGAATCCTCGACGTCGCCTGAAAAGAACTGCTCCAAAAAGATCCCAGTGACAACCACCTGGTGTATTTTGACGCCAGAACAAAGGACCAGCTGGGACATCCCATATCTTATCCTTTATTCTTCAAGAATTATCAAGTATTTGGCCAAAGTATTTTTTGTCCTTTTTGGAAAGAGATCGCTGCAGAGAAAACGTCTTTATTTTTTCTTTAATCAGTGTGCATGTGTGCAAGTGTGTTGAGTTAATTTAGGAGGGAACTTTTATATTTCAACCTGTCTGTTAATAAGCTTTGCATCTTTATTCAATAAGTCTTGTTTTATAATAAATAAATAATTTTGTTCTTTATTAAAGAAGCCTGGTTGGTGGATTTTATTCTGAAACTAAAATAGATAAAATGAATAGTTAGCTGTATCAGTAACTGGGTAAAACATTTAAATATATGTTTTGACCCATGGAGAAGTGGAACTAGAGAAAGACAGTGCACTCCTCCAGCCTCAGTTGTAACAATATTAGATAAGAACAGACTGAGGAGGGCTATGAGGAATGCAAAGACAGGATTACAATGCATGTATGTAAACACATAAAGTGTGGTGAATTAAGATTGGCGAGCTACAAGCACAAAAAGCCATGTGAGAATATGATTTAGTGGCATTAACCGAACCTTGGCTTAAATGGTGAGGACTGGATGCTCAATATACAAGGATATAAAATGTTCAGAAAAGATAGAGAAGGAAAAAGGGAGTTGGGGGGCAGTACTGATTAGGGAAGACATTTGTAGTGTTGTAAAGAGGAGATGTCCTTGAGGGAGCAAGGACAGAATACATTTGGTTAGAGTTGAGAAGCAAGAAAGGTAGGATCATGCTACTAGGGGTATTCCATAGGCCTCCAAATAGTGAGAAAGAGGAGTAAATCTGCAGGGAAATCACAGTGATGTGCAAGAACTATAGAGTGGTGATATTGGGGGACTTTAATTACCCAAATATCGATTGGGATAATTTTAGAGTAAAGGGAAAGGAGAGGAATTGCTGAAATGTGTTCAGGAGAACTTCCTTGACCAGTATGTTTTTAGTTTTACTAGAAAGGAGGCATTGCTGGATCTGGTGCTGGGAAACAAGTTGGGTCAAGTGGACCAAGTATCTGTGGGGGAGCACTTGGGTAAGAGTGATCATCGTAGCATTGAAGTGATTTATGACTTTAACCCCTTATAGCGATTAAACCAAATCAGGCATACATCCCTATGAACCTCCTTTAATTAAGTTCAAAGCAGACAAATTCTTATAGACACATATTTGTGTCCAAAGAATTGAATTCATTTTCCCACAAAGGAAGAAAGCTAACAGAGAATATTACCATCTATCGGAAAGCTTATTTTTTAAATAATTATGGCTAAGTCATAAATATCCCAGATATTATAAGGGTCTGGGAAACACTCTTCAATACGTACCTCTCCACTTAAAAAGACACCAAGAGGGTGTTCTTGTAGTTGTATACTGAATGATACGAGATAACTTATTAACTTTTATATATTTATTAAAGAATTGAACATGCAATACACTTTAAGTGGATAGGTATATCACAATATCAAAGATTACTAAGAGATGTAAAACGTAATCTTATTTCTAAAATAGAATCCAAATGTTCAACCTTGATATTGTTACAGCAAAATATCTTAGAATATATCCATCAAAATTTAAAGTAAACTTTGACCTTAATTTCCCAGAGTAAGCCATAGGTTGAGAAGCATTGATGAGGAATTCAATACTTCTACTTTTTTGCTTCAAAAACCCTCATGTTTATACTGTTTCTAAGCTATCATCTGACCTTTTTTGCATATAGGTGTTACCTTTCTGTGTGTGTTTTTCCTGCTTTTAAGATCCATATATGGTAACATCATTAACTATTATCTCCAGTTAATGTTTCTTGGAATTCCCCTGTTCTTGAAGTTGTGAGCATTTATCTGGTCAAAATGTTTATAATTGGCTTTACTTGGCATCTGTTTTTGTAAGTACTATTCCATTTTATTATCTATAATTGCTTTTTGTGGTATCTTTAACCCTTCTTTTGAGTTAATCTGTCCACTTCTAACCAACACTATCAATTAATTAAGTTTATTGCTACCTCTTGCTGATGTCACACAGGATGTTTCAATGTGTGTTTATCCTCCAATTCCCTGGCAACAGAAACACTGAAATGGATTATCCAACTTAAAAGGTGTTTCTGGTTCACATTCAAGGTCCCTGGTAACAGGGTTCTTGAAAGACCTTGAATTTTTTAACTCTACCTTCTTAAAGGGGAATTTCAGTGAGTCTTGAAAACTGACCATTTATTCAATCTTTAATTCTAAAAGGCATAATATATTAACTATATCTAAATTCTACCTAATTAAGCCTATTATACCTATGATTCAGCACCACCACCACCACCCCCCCACCCCCACCTTGACCAGTATAAAGGCGAACAACGAAGATAGGTTGTTTTAACTAAGTAATGTCTAAGATATAAACATTCAATAAAGTGTCCATTGCCTATTATGTAAAACAGTGCAATAATACAAAAGACTACATTGACAACAATCATAGTCCACGTTTTGACATAGATCATCTAAAGTTTCCAAAAATTAATCATTTAATTTTATCACAAAGTTCAGAATAAAACTATACGAATTTTCAATGAACTGACGTCGCAAAGTGTTTAATGAAATGACTGTATCTCAACACGTCGAACATCAATGATCAATTGATGAAACCATGTGATGAGGTAGAGAAGTCTGACAAAGTGAGGTAGACAAATCTTCGATAAGATGGACAATAAGGCTGGTCCGAGATTCTATTTGCAGAGCTAAAAAAAACTTATAGCAACAAATGTTAACCCCGACATTGCTTTTACAACCCCTTGACCAATCGTCTGCAGCCAATCTAGAGCTTGCCAAATATTAGTCAATTTAGTCTGCGACAACAAATGTTGTACCCTTTTAACACTTTCCTCAACTAAATAATCAGTATAGTCAAGAATCATGTCTATGCCCTGTAACTGTCTAAATACAGTACTAAGTTTATTAAGTTTAACAGGCATATAAATAACACAAGGAGCATAAGAATTTCTAGATCTAGAGGATTTAATATGTAGGAAAGTATGAGTACAGCAAGTAACATCCTCAGAGGGCGTGTTCGGAGAGAAGTAAGGTTCCATAGCTACCACTTGATCTTGAACCAAGAAAGTCCTGCTGAGATAAACTAAAATGTGTTTTAGTCGATTTTTAGTCACATTCCAGCCAACGTCCTCAGACCAGGAATAACATGAATAGAGCTTAACATCAGGGAATTCTGATGTGTCCTAGATAGAAGTGTTATTCAGAACTTGATTATCTTTATAACAGGTGTACATGCTATCAGAAGCTACCGTGGCGATACAAAGAAGAACCTTTCCGCCATATTTTCCTTAGGACCATCACACTCTTCCAATGTTATAATGAATGAGAACATCACTTGCATTACCTCCCCTCCAAAGTCACTCGGGGTAAATGCAGCAAAATGTTTTATTTCTGCTTCTTTGCAAGAAATCGCGTAGTGTGAGGTGTTCAAGCAGTAAGACATCTCTGGCATGTCACATGCACTGCTTGCATCTGGAAGACCTTTAATAAAGAATCTACCAGTACTTTTATCCTTGCTTTACGCAAGAGCAAGTCCTGTCACTGAGAGTCTTCGGTGCTTTGTTCCTTTCCCACAGTGTTTCTTTCTTCTGTTGTTGTGATTTGACTATCACTCATTGCGTCGGGTGTGGTTCCCTGTGAAACCAACCTTGGAGGCGCTGCGAGGTCCTGCATGGGGGAGGAATAGTTATTGACGCAGCTAGTTGCAGTTCGATTAGCGTCGTTTCTGATGCCATCCTCCAGGCTGGGTCCTGAAAGATACTGTTCGACTGCACCTTATACTGTTCCTCCATTCCTGTCCCCTTCAGGACACTTCTTCAGGTTGTCTACAGAGACAATTTTAAAAGAATGCTTGCCATTTTGCCGTTACCAAATATTTTGACAGTTCTTTCATTAATAACAGAATGTATTTGAACAGGTTTCTTCCACTTAGATCTCAAACCAAGTTTCTGTTCAAACTTTCTCTCCTGAGCCCACTCCCCAGTTACAGGCCAAGCTTTGTTAATTACCTGTTTTTGTCTATTCTTCTCTCTGATCCTCTGATCAATTTCATGAATTTGAACTGTCATTTCTTGTTTCAAATCTAATTATTGCTGTCAGGTCAAGGAAGCAGAAAGCGTAGAGGCAATCAAAGAACCGCGAGTAAGTGGTGTATGCATTTCAAAACTATACATTAAATAATAGTGTTCTAGGGAACACTGTCCCTGATGCGCACGTGGTCACATTATTTAGTGATAGCTGTACCTCTGGAATGATGGCGGCCCACTTATTCCCTCTGATTCTCAACAGTTCGGTATATAGTTTTTATAATTCCTAGTTTTCACATTCCACCAGTCCCGCTGACTGCAGATGACATGGTGTGCTGTGCTCTAATCCAGTCCCCCTTTGCACACAAGAGTCTTTGAAAACCTTGGAAACAAAGGCACCGCCTTGATCAGAGTGTAGGATTTTGGATGCACCAGCTACAGTAATAATGTCAGCAATAGCATTGACAAGTGCGGTTTCCGAAACAGTTTTTAATACTTCTTAAATGTTGTGAGGGTTTTTTTTAGATTAGAGATACAGCACTGTAACAGGCCCTTCGGCCCACCGAGTCTGTGCCGAACATCAACCACCCATTTATACTAATCCTACACTAATCCCACATTCCTACCAAACATCCCCACCTGTCCCTATATTTCCCTACCACCTACCTATACTAGTGACAATTTATACTGGCCAATTTACCTATCAACCTGCAAGTCTTTTGGCTTGTGGGAGGAAACCGGAGCACCCGGAGAAAACCCACGCAGACACAGGGAGAACTTGCAAACTCCACACAGGCAGTACCCGGAATTGAACCCGGGTCCCTGGAGCTGTGAGGCTGCAGTGCTAACCACTGCGCCACTGTGCCGCCCTCTACCTGCCTCTACCACCCCTTCAGGCAGTGTGTTCCAGATTCCACCCACGCTCTGGGTGAAAAAAAATTTCCTCAAATCCCCTCTAAACCTCCTGCCCCTTACCTTAAATCTATGCCCCTGGTTATTGATGCCTCCGCTAATGGAAAAAGTTTCTTCCTATCTACCCTATCAATGCCCCCCATAATTTTGTATACCTCAATCATGTCCCCCTTCAGCTTTCTCTGCTCTAAGGAAAACAACCCTAGCCTATCCAGTCTCTCTTCCTAGCTGATATGCTCCAGCCCAGGCAGCATCCTGGTGAATCTCCTCTGCACCCTCTCCAGTGAAATCACATTCCTCCTGTAGAGTGGTGACCAGAACTGCACACAGTACTCCAGCTGTGGCCTAACTAATGTTTTATACAGCTCCATCATAACCTCCCTGCTCTTATATTCTATGCTTCGGCTTTGTGTCCTCCTCACAGCTTACATTACCAACTAGCTTTGTATCATCAGCAAGCTTAGATACATTACTGTCGATCTCTTCATCTAAGTCGTTAATATGGATGGCAAATAGCTTTGGCTCCAGCACTGATCTTTGCGGCACTCCACTAGTTACAGCCTGCCAACTTGAAAATGCCCCATTTATCCCGAGTCTTTGCTTTCTGTCCATTAACCAATACTCTATCCATGCTAATATACTACCTCCAATTCCATAACTTCTTATCTTGCACGGCACCTTATTGAACGCCTTTTGGAAATCCAAGTATACGATATCTACTGGTTCCCCTTTATCTACCCTACTAGTTACATCCTTAAAAACCTCTAATAAATTTGTAAAACACAGTTTCCCTTTCGTAAAACCATGTTGACAAGGTCTATGATTTTCTAAATGCATTGTTAAGACTTCCTTAATAATAAATTCCGGCATTTTCTTGACTACTGGTACCAGGCTAGCTTTTTTTTAATTCATTCATGGGATGTGGGCATCGCTGGCCAGGCCAGCACTTATTGCCCATCCCTAATTGCCCTTGAGAAGGTGGTGGGGAGCTGCCTTCTTGAACCGCTGCAGTCCATGTGAGGTAGGTACACCCACAGTGCTGTTAGGAGGGGAGTTCCAGGATTTTGACCCAGCGACAGTGAAGGAACGGCGATATAGTTCCAAGTCAGGATGTGACTTGGAGGGGAAATTGCAGGTGATGGTGTTCCCATGCATTTGTTGCCCTTGTCTTTCTAGTTGGTAGAGTTCGCGGGTCTGGAAGGTGCTGTCTAAGGAGACTTGATGTGTTGCTGCAGTGCATCTTGTAGATGGTACACACTGCTGCCACTGTGCTTCGATGGTGGAGGGAGTGAATGTTTGTGGATGGGGTGCCAATCAAGTGGGCTGCTTTGTCCTGGAGGGTGTGGAGTTTCTTGAGTGTCGAGCCATCCAGGCAAGTGGAGAGTATTCCATCACACTTCTGACTTGAGCCTTGTAGATGGTGGATAGGCCTTGGGGAGTCAAATGAGTTACTCGCCGCAGGATTCCTAGCCTCTGACCTGCTCTTGTAACCATGGTATTTATATGGCTACTCCAGTTCAGTTTATGGTCAATAGTAGCCCCTAGGATGTTGCTAGTGGGGGATTCAGCCATCATAATGCCATTGAATGTCAAGGGGAGATGGTTAGATTCTCTCTTGTTGGAGATGGTCATTGCCTGGCACTTGTGTGGCACGAATGTTACTTGCCACTTATCAGCCCAAGCCTGGATATTGTCCAGGTCTTGCTGCATTTCTACACGGACTGCTTCAGTATCTGAGGAGTCGCGAATGGTGCTGAATATTGTGCAATCATCAGCAAACATCCCCACTTCTGACCTAATGACTGAAGGAAGGTCATTGATGAAGCAGTTGAAGATGGTTGGGCCCAGGACACTACCCTGAAGAACTCCTTCAGTGATGTCCTGGAGTTCAGATGATTGACCTCCAACAACCACAACCATCTTCCTTTGCGTTAGGTCTAACCAGCGGAGAGTTTTCCCCCTGATTTCCATTGACTTCAGTTTTGCTAGGGCTCCTTGATGCCATACTGGGTCAAATGCTGCCTTGATGTCACGGGCAGTCACTCTCACCTCACCTCTTGAGTTCAGCTGTTTTGTCCATGATTGAAGCAAGGCTGTAATGAGGTCAGGAGCAGAGTGGCCTTGGCAGAACCCTAACTGTGCATCACTGAGCAGGTTATTGCTAAGCAAGTGCCGCTTGATGGCACTGTTGATGACACCTTCCATTACTTTACTGATGATTGAGAGTAGACTGATCGGGCGGTAACTGGCCGGGTTGGATTTTCCTGCTTTTTGTGTACAGGACATACCTGGGCAATTTTCCACATTGCCGGGTAGATGCCAGTGTTGTAGCTGTACTGGAACAGCTTGGCTAGGGGCGCAGCAAGTTCTGGAGCACAGGTCTTCAGTACTATTGCCGGAATATTGTCAGTGCCCATAGCCTTTGCAGTATCTCATGCCTTCAGTCGTTTCTTGATATCACGTGGAGTAAATTGAAGTGGCTGAAGTCTGGCATCTGTGTTTCTGGGGACTTCAGGAAGGGGTCGAGGTGGATCATCGATTCGGCACTTCTGGCTGAAGATTGTTGAAAATGCTTCAGCCTTATCTTTCGCACTGATGTGCTGGGCTCCCCCATCATTGAGGATGGGGATATTTGTGGAACCACCTCCTCCAGTTAGTTGTTTAATTGTCCACCACCATTCATGGCTGGATGTGGCAGGACTGCAGAGCTTAGATCTGATCCATTGGTTATGGGATCGCTTAGCTCTGTCTATCGCATGCTGCTTATGCAGTTTGGCACGCTCGTAGTCCTCTGTTGTAGCTTCACCAGGTTGACACCTCATTTTGAGGTATGCCTGGTGCTGCTCCTGGCATGCCCTCCTGCACTCTTCATTGAACCAAGATTGGTCTCCTGACATGATGGTAATGGTAGAATGGGGGACATCCCAGGCCATGAGGTCACAGATTGTGGTTGAGTACAATTCTGCTGCTGCTGATGGCCCACAGTGCCTCATGGATGTCCAGTTTTGCATTACTAGATCTGTTCGAAATCTAACCCATTTAGCACGGTCATAGTGCCACACAACACAATGGAGGGTATACTTAATGTGAAGGCGGAACTTCGTCTCCACAAGGACTGTGCGTTGGTCAGTCCTACCAGGCAGATTGCTGAGGACGAAGTCAAGTATGTTTTTCCCTCATGTTGGTTCCCTCACCACCTGCCGCAGACCCAGTCTAGCAGATGTGTCCTTTAGGATTCGGTCAGCTCGGTCAATAGAGGTGCTAGCGAGCCAGTCTTAGTGATGGACATTGAAGTCCCCCACCCAGAGTACATTCTACGCCTTTGCCACCCTCAGTGCTTCCTCCAAGTGGTGTTCAACATGGAGCAGTACTGACTCATCAGCTGAGGGAGGGCGGTCGGTGGTAATCAACAGGAGGTTTGCCTTGCCCATGTTTGACCTGATGCCATGAGACTTCATGGGGTCGGGAGTCAAAATTGAGGACTCCCAGGGCAACTCCCTCCCTACTGTATACCACTGTGCCACCACCTCTGCTGGGTCTGTCCTGCCGGTGGGACAGGGCATACCCGGGGATAGTGATGGCAGTGTCTGGGACATTGTCTGTAAGGTATGGTTCTGTGAGTATGACTATGTCAGGCTGTTGCTTGACTCGTCTGTGGGACAGCTCTCCCAACTTTGGCACAAGCCCCCAGATGTTAATAAGGAGGACTTTGCAGGGTCAACAGGGCAGGGTTTGCCGTATTCGTTTCCGGTGTGTAGGTCAATGCTGTGTGGTCCGTCCGGTTTCATTCCTTTTTATTGACTTCGTAACAGTTAGCTACAACTGAGTGGCTTGCTACGCCATTTCACAGGGCATGTAAGAGTCAACCACATTGCTGTGGGTCTGGAGTCACATGTAGGCCAGACCAGGTAAGGACAGCAGATTTCCTTCCCTAAAGGACATTAGTGAACATTAGCTGGCGTATCATTCCCTGTTTCTCTCTTCCTCCTTTCTTGAATAGTGGTATTTTATGTACAGTAGGGACTATGTGTCACTCCCTGTAAAGTAGGAATTCTGTGTTACTATCTGTAAAGCAGGGACTGTGCGTCACTACCTGTCATGAAGGGACTGTGCGTCACTACCTGTCATGAAGGGACTGTGCGTCACTACCTGTCATGTAGGGACTGTGTGCCTCTACCTGTAAAGTAGGTGGCAAGGAGACTATGGTGGCAATTGTAATGGAGGAAAAGAACATGATATCTCTTAACTCCTGCAATTGTTTTGCTTTTCAACTAATAGGCTCACTCAGAGCCAATGAAAAGTTTTGGCAGACACATTTTCTCTCCCCTTTAAATCTTGCTTTTCCCACCTGAGGTGCTGCATTGAGTGCTCGGCTGCAACCACAGCAGAATGGAGGTAACACTGGAAGCCCGCCCTGCATATGGGATTGGCACAGCAGAATGATTTGGAGTCATATTCAGGTCGAACCAATGGGCAGACAACCCAACCTGACCCATTACTGGCAGCAATCCCACCTTGAAAGAAAGTTTTCTCCATCAATGTGTTCGAAATATAATAGAGAACATTCACCTGTTTGAAATAAATGTATTGGCGTCTCCATTAAAATAAGTGGACAGAATAATTTGACTTGAATGTGTTGAATGTTCATTTGATAATATTGCTAGAGTCATTTCCAGGCTATGGATTCACAAATTGTTGCTCAAAACATTGAAAACCTTGGTGTGACATTTCGTATGGAGTCTGGTATTGGTAGGATGAATGTCTGAACTATCAGCCTGTTTCTGATTGTCATTTAAGGCCCAATTTCAACCCAGAGCAGAAATTGGGTGGCTGAGCTCGGAGGCCTCATCCACATGCTGCCCCTTGGCAACATAATCTGAAAATGCAACATCAGGTACCACATAAATGCTGATGCCACCCAGCTCGAATTTACCACTACCTCTCTCAACCCCTCCACTGTGTCTAGATTGTCAGGCTGCTAATCTGACATCCAAGACTAGATGAACAGAAATTTCCTTCAACTAATTAATGGGAAGCCCAAAGCAATTGTCTTCGGTCCTCCACCATAACTCTGTTCCCTAGCCACAGACTCCATCCCTTTCCCTAGCAACTTTTTGACTTCTAACATCATTGCTATCATATTTGACCCTGACGTCATCTCCACGCCATTGCTAATACTGCCTATTTCGACCTCTAACATCACAACTCACCCCGCCTCAACTCATAGAGTTATAATGGCACAGAAGGAGGCCATTTGGCCCACCGAGTCCATGCTGGCTCTCTACAAAGCAATCCAATCTGTCCCATTCCTCGGCTCTATCTGTAACCCTTTAAGTTTATTTCCCCCAAGTACCCATCCAATTTCTTTTTGAAATCATTCATCATCTCCACTTCCACCCCCTTCACAGGCAACGAGTTCCAGTTCATTACCACTTGCTGCATAAAAAAGTTTTTCCTTACAACCTATGATTTTCTGTGATTCTGTCTTAGCAGAGAGGTCCATGACTAGGTGGCATAGATTTAAAGTGATTGGTAGAAAAATTAGAGGGGAGTTGAGGAAAGGCTTTTCACGCAGAGGGTGGTAAGGGGTCTGGAACTCACTGCCTGAAAGGGTAGTTGAGGCAGAAACCCTCAACTCATTCAAACAGAGTCTGGATGTGCACATCAAGTGCCGTAGTCTGCAGGGGTATGGACCAAATGCTAGAAGGTGCGATTAGAATGGGTGGATCGTTTTTCGGCTGACACAGACACGAATGGGCCAAGTGGCCTCTTTCTGTGCCTTAAGCTTTCTATGAGTCTATGAACCTCCCTGCATCTCTTGCCCAAAGCCTTCAATCTGTGTCCCCTAGTCCTTGTAGCATCAGCTAATGGGTACAGCTTTTCTTTGTCTACCCTATCCAAACCTGTAATAATCTTGTACACCTCTATCAAATCTCCCCTCAATCTCCTTTGCTGCAAGGAGAACAACCCCAGCTTCTCCAACCTAACCTTGTAGCTAAAACCCCTCATCCCTGGAATTATTCTTGTAAATCTCCTCTGCAGCCTCTCAAAGACGCTCACGTCCTTCCTAAAGTGTGGTAGCCAGAACTGCATGCAATACTCATGGCTAATACTCTGGCCTAACCAGAGCTTTATCAAGGTTCAGTATAGCCTCCCTGCTTTTGTACTCAATACCTCTATTTATGAAACCCATATGCTTTGCTAACCATTCTTTCAATATGTGCTACCACCTTCAAAGATCTATGCACACAAACCTCCACGTTCCTCTGTCCCTGTACACTCTTTGCAACAGTGCCATTTGATCTATATTGCCTCTCCTTAGCCCTTTTGCCAAATGCATCATCTCACATTTCTCTGTATTAAATTGCATCTGCTACTTGCCTGCCCATTCTGGTAGCCTATCTATGTCCTGTTGTAGTTGATTGGTATTATTTTCACTGTCTGCAGCACCTTCATATGCTGCTGATACACTCATCCATGCCTTTAATACCTCTAGACTTAACTACTCCAATGCTCTCCTGGCCAGCCTTCCAGCTGCCACCCTCCATAAACTTAAGCTCATCCAAAACTCCACTGCCTATATTCTAACTTGCACCAAGTCCCATTCACCCAGCACCCTGTGCTCGCTGACATGCATTGGCTTCCTGTTAAGCAACGCCTCGATTTTAAAATGTCCTTGTTTTCAAGTTCCTCCATGGCTTGCTCCTCCTTCTCTGTACCCTCCTCCAGCCCTACTACCTTCCGAGATCACTGCGTTTCTCCAATTCTGGCCTCTTGAGCATCCCTGATTTTAATTGCTGCACCGTTGGTGGCTGTGCCTTTAGCTGCTGAGACCCTAAGCTCCAGAATTCCCTAAACCTCTGCTGCTCTCTCCCTCTCTTTCCTCCTTTAAAACACTCCTCAAAACCTACTTCTTTGGCTAAGTTTTTGGTCATCTGCCCGAATATCTCCCTATTGGAAGTTTTAGTACTTAACAGTGCTATAGAAATGCAAATTGTTGAGGCAAAAGCCAACCCTCCTGACCGCGGCAGGATAAGACTAGGGCAATTTTAACTCACAAGTCTTACCTGCAATATCCTGGTCAGTTGCCTGCCCGAAACTTGTCCTCTTCTGGTCTTGGTCTCCTGTGCTTGAATATTGTCATCGTAGCCTTTCATTCCTAATTATTCATATCTTTTCCTTTGATTTTATTCTCTAGCTCTTCATCGGATTGGGGTTCCCATATGAAGGACCTGCCCCTCTGGAAGCTATTGCCAATGGATGTATTTTCTTGCAGCCTCGATTCAACCCCCCCCACAACTCAAAAAACAACGAGTTCTTCAGAGGGAAACCCACATCAAGAGAGGCAAGTTGGAGTATTCAAATGAATCATATTCCCCTTGGTGTGCTTATCACAGAAGTAATTCTTTTCAAAGAAATTCTGAAAATAAAAAAAATTGTTCAGTGCTGTAGATATTAAGGAAAAGTCCCTAGCACTAAAATCATAACTATTACTAATAAACTTTGAATATCTGGTGTCTTCCACCATCTTCAACACAATAGAAAACTGGTACAACGGGTGTAAACATAAAATGCTTTGGCCTTGCAATTAAACCGAGGGATACTAGCATACGTACAGTTAAAATCAATGTCTGAAATCAATCTCCGCTATCTTAGCAGATGTATCAGCTGTTTATTTTATCCAGATTCATCTATGCTAAAATAGCAGAGACATTCAAATTGACACGTTAAGCATGTACATCAATTCGCTGTACTGAATGTTTATATTTATGTTTGTATTCACTTACCAGCTATTCTGAATGTGCGTTTCTCATACAGTAAAAAGGCATTTGTTACTTTGCATGTGGTTTTATACTGTTCTGCATCATTCATTATTTTAAACCTCTTTTGCCAGTGATTCGTTCTTGGGGTGAAAATCTCCTCAGTATTTTCAGCACATTAACAATGTATGAGCCATGCAAGAAAACGGGGTGAAAGATATTTCATCCCATTTTGCATTATTAAAATGCCTTTCCCAAGTTCCCCTGCAATTTGTCAGCCTTTCGTGATCCACATTCCAAGTGTCCACTGACCTCATTAGCCTCTGTCAGTGTGAGGGCCAGTGGTGTAGCAGCTGTCAGTTTCCTTTGTTTGATAATGCAATCTGGATAACTTAGAGCAAGATACGTGACGTGCAGTAGCTTCCAGGATCAGTTGATCAAGGTGGAAGTGAGACATTTTTGAAGTTAAGAATCTGGAGAGTCTAAACACTGATTTCTACTGCTGAGGGTCGCTTATTTGTATTTCTTGCCTAAAGTACCCTGCCCGGGTTTCTAATAGTGTCAGCTCACCGGCATATTTTCGGACTCCTCTTCCTGCTGTAGTCAGGGCTTCTCAGGAATAGGTAAGGCATTATCCGTGGGCTTAATACTGTTTGCCATTATCATAGAGGAGAAGAGAAGGAACACAGGATGGAGCTAAGGAGAGTCAGGCACCATTTAAGGAGGATGTAATCCACAAGATATCATACCCCCATTGATTGTACGGCAGCACAGACCTTATGAGGAACTTTCTGAGGAACTGTGCATAAGTAGAATGCAATTCAGCAAAAATGCAATTTTGCATCTTTGACCTGCTACAGGAAGCTACGCTTATCTCCCCATGCTGTTCTCTCAGTAGCTATGAAGTGGTCATCACCTTGAACTTCTATGGCAAAGGGTCATTTCAGACAGCAACAGAGAATCTATGTAACAGGAGTAGCAGCACACATTCACTGATGCCCTTCAATGAGAGCGGGCTAATTCACCACCTTTGGCAGTATAGCAAGGTAGCCGTTAAATCGAACCATATTGTTTTTTGGAGTTTCTAGCTTCCCCAAGGCCTGCGATGCAATCGATGGCATTCCAACTACATTGAGAACACCCACATGACTACATCAGTAGGAAGGGCTTCCATTCCCTCAGTGTTCACATTGTAATGACAACAGTCAAAAGGGCCTGTATGTTATGCAGGAAATTACCATGATGTGATCCTCTTTCATCATTTGGACCTTGCTGAATTCTTTAGTGAAAAGAATCAAATCAACCAATGATTTATGGGTGACAAAGCATACCGCCTGCTCCCATGGCTAATAACTCAGCTAAGAATATCCCAAACAGCAGCAGAGGAGCACTACAATGAAGCACATGCCTCGACTAGTCTAGTCATTGAGAACATACAAACATACGAATTAGGAGCAGGAGTAGGCCACTTGGCCCCTCGAGCCTGCTCCACCATTCAATAAGATCATGGCTGATCTGATTGTAACCTTGACTCCACATTCATGCCTGTCCCCGATAAACTTTCACCCCCTTGCTTATCAAGAATCTATCTACCTCTGCTTTAAAAATATTTAAAGATTCTGTTTCCACCACCTTTTGAGGCAGAGAGTTCCAAAGACTCACAACTCTGAGAGAAAATATTCTTCCTCATCTCTGTCTTAAATGGGTGGCCCCTTATTTTTAAACAGTGACTCTTAGTTCTAGATTCTCCCACAAGGGGAAACATCCTTTCCACATTTACCGTGTCAAGACCCCTCAGGATCTTACATGTTTCAATCAAGTCACCTCTTACTCTTTTTTAAAATTTATTCATGGGATGCAGGCGACAATGGCTAGGCCAGCATTTATTGCCCATTCCTAATTGCCCTTGAGAAGATGGTGGTGAGTTGCCTTCCTGAACCGTTGCAGTCCCTATGGGGTTGGTACACCCACACTGCTGTGAGGAAGGGAGTTCCAGGATTTTGACCCAGCGACAGTGAAGGAATGGCGATATAGTTTCAAGTCAGGATGGTGTGTGGTGGAGAGGAACTTGCAGGTGGTTGTGTTCCCATGCATTTTCTGCTCTTGTCCTTCTAGGTGACAGAGGTCGCAGGTTTGGAAGGCATTGTCTAAGGAGCCTTGATGGATTGCTGCAGTGCATCTTGCAGATTGTGCACACTTCTGCCACTGTGCTTCGATGGTGGAGGGAGTGAATGTTTGTGGATGGGGTGCCAGTCAAGCAGGCTGCTTTGTCCTGGAGTGCATCGAGCTTCTTGAGTGTTGTTGCAGCTGCACCCATCCAGAGTATTACATCACACTCCTGACTTGTGCCTTGTAGATGGTGGACAGGCTTTGGGGAGTCAGGAGGTGAGTTACTCGCCGCAGGATTCATAGTCTCTGACCTGCTCTTGTAGCCATGGTATTTATATGGCTACTCCAGTTCAGTTTCTGGTCAATGGTAACCCCAGGATGTTGATAGTAGGGGATTCAGCGATCGTAATGCTATTGAATGTCAAGAGGAGATGGTTAAATTCTCTCTTGTTGGAGATAATCATTGCCTGGCACTTGGATGGCGCAAATGTTACTTGCCACTTATCAGCCTAAGCCTGGATATTGTCCAGGTCTTGCTATATTTCCACACGGACGACTTCAGTATCTGAGGAGTCATGAATGGTGCTGAACATTGTGCAATCATCAGTGAACATCCCCACTTCTGACCTTATGATTGAAGGAAGGTCATTGATGAAGCAGTTGAAGATGGTTGGGCCTTGGACACTACCCTGAGGAACTCCTGCAGTGATGTCCTGGAGCTCAGATGATTGACCTCCAACAACTACAACTATTTTCCTTTGCGCTTGGTATGACTCCAACCAGTGGACAGTTTTCCCCCTGATTCCCATTGACTTCAGTTTTGCTAGGGCTCCTTGATGCCATACTTGGTCAAATGCTGCCTTGATGTCAAGGGCAGTCACTCTCACCTCACCTCTTGAGTTCAGCTCTTTTGTCCAAGTTTGAACCAAGGCTGTAATGAGGTCAGGAACTGAGTGGCCCTGGCAGAACCCAAACTGAGCGTCAGTGAACAGGTTATTGCTAAGCAAGTGATGCTTGATAGCACTGTCGACGGCACCTTCCATCACTTTACTGATGATTGAGAGTAGACTGATGGGGCGGTAATATGCCGGGTTGGACTTGTCCTGTTTTTTGTGTACAGGGCATACCTGGGCAATTTTCCACATTGCTGGGTAGATGCCAGTGTTGTAGCTGTACTGGAACAGCTTAGCTAGGGGCGTGGCCAGTTCTGGAGCACAGGTCTTCAGTACTATTGCCGGAATGTTGTCAGGGCCCATAGCCTTTGCAATATCCAGTGCCTTCAGTCATTTCTTGATATCATGTGGAGTGAATCGAATTAGCTGAAGACTGGCATCTGTGATGCTGGGGACTTCAGGAGGAGGCCAAGATGGAGCATCAACTCGGCACTTCAGGCTGAAGATTCTTCTAAACTCCAGCGGACACAAGCCAAGCCTGTCCAACCTTTCCTCATAAGACAACCCGCCCATTCCAGGTATTAGTCTAGTAAACCTTCTCTGAACTGCTTCCAATGCATTTACATCTTTCCTTAAATAAGGAGACCAATACTGTATGCATTACTCCAGATGTGTTCTCACCAATATCCTGTATAAATGAAGCATAACCTCCCTACTTTTGTATTCAATAACCCTCACATTAAACGATAACATTCTATTAACTTTCCTAATTATTTGTTGTACCTGCGTACTAACCTTTTACAATTCATGCACCAGGACACCCAGATCCCTCTGCATCTCAGAACTCTGCAATCTCTCACCATTGAGATAATATGCTTCTTTTTTATTCTTCCTGCCACATATACTCCATTTGTCATATCTTTGCCCACTCACTTAACCTATCTACATCTTTTTGTAGCCTCCATACGTCCTCTTCACAACTTATTTCCCTACCTATCTTTGGGTCATCAGCAAATTTAGCAACCATACCTTCAGCCCCTTCATCCAAATCATTTTTATAAATTGTAAAAAGTTGAGGCCCCAGCACTGATCCCTGTGGCACACCACTCATTACATCTTGCCAACCAGAAAATGACCCATTTATGCCTGCTCTCTGTTTCCTGTTAGCTCGCCAATCTTCTATCCATCTTCTACCCCCTACACCATGAGCTTTTATTTTCCGCAATAACCTTTCATGTGCAGCTTATCATTGCCCTCTGGAAATCTAAGTACAGTGCATCCACCGGTTCCCCTTTATCCACAGCACATGTTACTTATTCAAAGAACTCCAATAAATTGGTTAAACCTGATTTTCTTTTCACAAAACCATGTTGACTCTGCCTGATTAGCTTGAATTTTTCTAGGTTTCCTGCTATAACAGGAAATTGCTTCTAACATTTTCCCTAAGACAGGTGTTAAGCTAACACCATTGGGGTGCTAAAAGCAAGCTATTGCTGCCTGCACAGGAGCAGCAGTACAGTATGTTACAGATCAAGTGTCAAGAGTAGTTGTAGCTTGCTGTGCATTTCATAACTTCTTACATCAGGAAGGGCTGTACTTCGGCATGACTGATAGGGAGGCCCTTGCTCAGTTGGAACCAGAACCACTTGGAACAGTGGAGGGAGAGAGAAAGCAGGAAACTACAGGCCAGGTAGCTTAACATGCACTAAGCACTTTTGGCTAAAGATGTTTGCAAATGCTTCAGCCTTGTCTTTTGCAGTGATGGCTCCCCCATCATTGTGGATAGGGATATTTTTGGCTCCTCCTCCTCCTGTTAGTTGTTCAATTGTCCACCACTATCCACGACTGGATATAGCAGGACTGCAGAGCTTAGATCTGATCCGTTGGTTGTGGGATCACTTAGATCTGTCTATCGCATGCTGCTTCCGTTGTTTGGCATGTATATAGTCCTTTTTGTAGCTTCACGAGGCTAACACCTCATTTTGAGGTATGCCTGGTGCTGCTCCTGGCATGCCCTCCTGCACTCTTCGTTGAACCCGGGATGATCTCCTAACTTATATAATAAAAGAAAAATACTGCAGATGCTGGAAATCTGAAATTAAAACAGAAAGTGCTGGAAAGACTCAGCAGGTCAGGCAGCATCTGTTGGGAGAGAAGCAGAGTTAATGTTCCAGATCTGTGGCCTTTCATCAGAACAGAACATCTGATGGAAGGTCACAGACCTGAAACGTTACTCTGCTTCTCTCTCCACATATGCTACCTGACAATTTTGATCTCCCAGCTTGCTGGTAATGGTAGAGTGGGGAATATGCCGGGCCATGAGGTTACAGATTGTGGTTGAATACAATTCTGCTGCTGTGATGGCCCACAGCACCTCATGGATGTCCAGTTTTGAGTTGCTAAATCTGTTTGAAATCTATCCCATTTAGCACGTTGGTAATGCCATCAACACAATGGAGGATATCCTCAATGTGAGGATGGGACTCCTACCAATATGGTCATGGACAGATGCATTTGTGACAGGTAGATTGGTGAAAACAAGGTCAAGTAGATTTTTCCCTCTTGTTGGCTCCCTCGCCAGCTGCTCCAGTCTAGCAGCAATAAGTAGTGGTGCTACCGAGCCACTCTTAGTGATGGACATTGAAGTCCCCCACCCAGAGTACATTCTGTGGCCTTGCCACCCTCAGTGCTTCTTCCAATTAGTGTTCAACATGGAGAAGCACTGATTCATCAGCTGAGGGGGGACAGTAGGTGGCAATCAGTAGGAGGTTTCCTTGCAAAACGTTTGACCTGATCCCAATAAGACATCATGGGATCCGGAGTCAATGTTGTGGACTCCCAGGGCAACTCGCTCCCAACTGTATACTACTGTGCTGCCACCTCAGGTGGGTCTGTCCTGTTGGTGGAACATACCCAGGGATGGTGATGGTGGTGTCGGGGACATTGTCTGTAAGGTATGATTCCGTGAGTATGACTATGTCAGGCTGTTGCTTGATTAGTCTGTGGGACAGCTCTCCCAATTTTGGCACAAGCTCCCAGATGTTAGTGAGGTGGACTTTGCAGGGTCGACAGGGTTGGGTGTGTCATTGTCGTTTCTGGTGCCTAGGTCGATGCTGTGTGGTCCATCCAGTTTCATTCCTTTTAGACTTTTCTCTAGCAGTTTGGTACAACTGAATGGCTTGCTCGGCCATTTCAGAGGGCATTTAAGAGTTAACCATTGCTGTGGGTCTGGAGTCACATGTAGGCCAGACCAGGTAAGGACAGCAGATTTCCTTCCCTCAAAGACATTAGTGAACTAGATGGGTTTTTACGACAATCAATGGTAGTTTCATGGTCACCATTACAGAGATTAGCCTTTTTTTAATTCCAGATTTTTATTAGTTGAATTTAAATTCCACCAGCTGCCATGGTGGGATTTGAACCCGTGACCCCAGAGCATTAGCCACATTGCTGTAGGTCTGGAGTCATGCGTAGGCCAGACCAGGTAAGTACGGCAGATTTCCTTTGCTAAAGCCCTGGACCTCTGGATTGCTAGTGCAGTGACATTACCACTACGGCACCACCTCCTTTATGGGATTAAAACGGGAGGATCGTTTTTCGGCCAGCACAGACACAATGGGCTCTTTCTGTGCCTTAAACTTTCTATGATTCTACGATTACCCTCCATTGACTTCATTCAGATGGAGCGTAAAATGAAAACCCTACATGAATCAGCCCATCCCAGCCAGATGGGTTAATTTAACATCCGGGTTTAATGATAGATAAGCATTACTCACTTGGAGTTCTGAATTAATTAATTCTCCATTCTTCCCTGCCTTGCTGCCAATGGTCCACTGCTTTGTTGATGCTTAAGTTGTCATATTTCCCCAAACCTATGATTTAAAAAAAAGCTAAACATGCAATGAACCTATGAGTGTCAAGTGAGAGAGCCAAGGACTGTTCTTATCTTACCTGGTTGCCCTTGGGCTGTTGCTGAAGTGTGCAGGCTGGACGGTAGTTTTAAAGGCTATAGATGAGTTTCCATGCACTTCAACTACATACTCCCATTTTTACATAGGTACTTTTCTGATACTTTTATTGCCTATTGTCACTTCATTGTGGTTCGCTCTCCTAGTCCTGGTCAGGAAATCGTGGTCTTCATTCCTTTTAGGAATCGCTGTGCATGCTATACAAATCATGTAATCAGTGTCAGACCTATTTGCTAATGTTTGCCTGGCCATAAATTCTAATTGATGTTAGTCATGTTGACAGCTTTAAAATCTCCTACCACAAGGATGATTGTGACTTCGGTTTACCAATATTAAACTTATGGGTTGTCTGTATTTGTGGTCTTGTTTCTAATCTTGTTTTATTATACATATCCATTAATGATAGCATGTTTGGGTTATCATAAATATATTAAGTTATCTACACTAGGTTTCAATGATTGAAGGGGAGTTCTACTGTGAGTTAGCTCAGTCATTTAGTTTTGATTGAAGCACAGAAATACCCTGATATCAGTTTGTGCAGCCAGCAGCTGCAGGGAACAGATTTGTTTTTATGGCATGCATTACTTTGCAGTAATTTCAAAAGGCTCTCAGTGTATAAACCTGGATTCTGTTTCAATGAAGTTCACAATCACAGACCTGCAGATTCTCCTGGCTTTCTTTCAAAATAATTAAAGTCAACTTGTAGTTACTTATTTATTTATTGATACAGCACTGAAAGAGGCCCTTCAGCCCACCGAGTCTGTGCCGACCAACAACCACCCATTTATACGAATCCTACATTAATCCCATGTTCCCTATCACATCCCCACCATTCTCCTACCTACACTAGGAGCAATTTACCACGGCCAATTTACCTATCAACCTGCAAGTCTTTGGCTGTGGAAGGAAACCGGAGCACCCGGCAGAAACCCACGCAGTCACAAGGAGAACTTGCAAACTCCACACAGGCAGTACCCAGAACTGAACCCGGGTCGCTGGAGCTGTGAGGCTGTGGTGCTAGCCACTGCGCCACTGTGCCAGTTATTGTGATTTAAGAAATACTCGGGGTGAAATTGGACTTGAGTGGTAGGACAAATCAGGCAATCGCGAATTGACGACCAATTTTACACCCTGTCAAAGCAAATTGGCTGCTAAATTGGCTCTTTGCATGACGGGAAAGGAGAGGAAGGGTTGATGGTGGACCTAGGCTGCATCATGTCTGAATGGATCAGTTGCTCATTTCCTGTCTTTTTGTGTACTCCTTTCATTGCTGTTGTGCAGTTCCTACTTCCTGTAACATCAACTTTAATTTCCCTTTGCCTCTCCCTCTTGTTCTATTTCTAATTCTTCACAATCTGTTTGTCTCTCCCTGCTGTTTCTCCTGTTTATATTCCTTCTTCAAATGGACAGCCAGAAAACCTCGGTGGGATGCACTGCAGCAAAATAGCTACCAACTTTAGGTGCCACTAACACACCTACATGTTCCACGATAAGCTTCATGGCACATCTTCACTTACTGTTTTATCTTTAGCCGTCACTGCACCTACCAGGTAGCATTGTTTTATAAATTCAGAAGAAATGGTGGGTTTGGGAGAAAAATCATCCCGATATCAATAGTTAGTGTGAAAATGCAGACAGAAATAAGAGGGCAGCACTTCCAGATGGACGGAATAACAATATGTCACTGTTGTTTAATTCTGAATTTGTGTCTTTAAAATGGATACTGTGGTTGAAATCCAAAGTGAAAGTTGTTAATTGCTTTGCTGCAGCAGAAAGATGTAAGGCAATAATTGAGAGGACATATCAAAGCATATTCCTTCAGTTTAATGAACCTGATCCACTAGGTTTACACAAATAAAATAACAATATTCCTAATGCTTTATTTTACCATGTAGCAAAAAGCATATTTTATGCATGATAATGTATTTCAGTGGCACTACAATTAACAAGATGCAGACATTATATATGGTACAGTGACTCCTTTGTCACATACAATCAGTTGTTTCATTTCTTATTGTGAAAAATTAGATAGTCCTGTCTGAGGTATTCTATCTCTCATTATATAGCTGATAATTGTTATGGAGCATTGTGTCTCTGTTATCAGTTAGCTTATCTTTTTCCCAAATTCATAAAATTTGTTAAAATACATTACATAACAGTTCAAATTTGACATAAAGTGCAATACAGATCATTTTCTTTCAATACCCAGTAAATGAGGTGCCTCACTGCACTTGCCACAACAGGTTGTATTTACAATGTACATTTACATTTCATGTCAGTGGTTTTACACGGGTTCCAGCCCCTCGGTATACTATGGCAGGAGGGCCTTACACAGTGGCCTTTCCCCACTGAGCCTTTGTAGCAGTTGCAGAAACACTCTGAAGAGAGTTTAGCTGTTAATGTCTCCCCAACCTGAAATAAGGAAGCTCCAGTATTGCTACACCTACTATATCAGGAAACTGTACCACAGGCTGCGTCTGACTACCAGGGAAGTTCAGTGAATTAACCTTGCCCAATAATTTAAATATA
Organism: Heterodontus francisci; assembly: GCF_036365525.1. Classification (NCBI taxonomy): domain Eukaryota; kingdom Metazoa; phylum Chordata; class Chondrichthyes; order Heterodontiformes; family Heterodontidae; genus Heterodontus; species Heterodontus francisci. Next base: position 43,689,049 of record NC_090396.1, read on the forward strand.
CTGCATCAGATACAGAAATTTTATAATCTAAAATGGAAGAATATCTGAGTGTACTGATATTTTCCCTTAAATCTGCAGTGCAAATATGATGCATTGTCAATAAAAACGAATTATGAGCAGGCAATTTGCTTTGGCAGTGAAGAATGTAAGTAAGGCAGGTGATCTGATGACATCTCATGAATTTCTACACTTAACTGCATGTAGTCTGGTTTCCCTGAGTGCAGGTACTGTTATAGTGCATAAAACGGCCTAGAGGCAGTGAAAATGTTAATTGCTGAATGAATCTGAACAATAGCAAGTCACTTGGCATGATAGATTTCTTACAGTAACTGTAGCCTTGAATTCTGATTTGCTGTTAACACTGGCTCTTATACTGGTGCAAAAACAAACATGGCAACTATGGTGCCTAACATACAAAATGATTACGTGGTGTAAGGAAATTGGAAGCACAGCTGTAAGAATATGTAAATTGTAATTTGCATAAATTCCAATGCACCTATGTATCATCATAATAATAGCAAAATAATGCAGATGCTCGAAATGTGAAATAAAAACAGAAAGTACTGGAAACAAACAGCAGATCTGGCAGCATCTATGAAGAGAGAAACAAAGGCCGGGATTTTATCCGGGTGAGAGGGGTCTCGAGATCTGGCACAAGCGCCATCAAGAACTCCGCTTCTCCCCTTCTGTGGCAGGCCCGACAAATCAAGTGTCAATTAGGCACTTACCTGACTGCAGCGGGCCTTCCACGGGATCAAGGACCCTGGCGACGGAAGTCCAGTCCTCCACCAGCAGCTCTTTAACTGAGCAGCATCATTGCAGAGGTGGAGGCTGCTGCCGGTGGAACATCCACCCAAGGCCTACAAGCGGCGCTGGACATAGGCCATAGGGTCTGATGGGAAGGAGCCTCGCAGGGTGGTGGTTGTGGGGGAGGTGGGTGTAGGGGGGTTGGCAGCAAGGGCAGGAGGTGACTCTCAGCGGGGGCCCTCCCTTCCCAATGCCGTGTCCCTTGTTCAGGCACTAAGTGCCTTTTAATGAGGGACCCCTCGCCCCTCCCCCATCCCCCCCGGAGCCGGCAAGCAACCGCACGGTTTTTCTTGCCATGTTTCCCGTGTGGCAACAGGGCTGCCCACCGCTGGGCTAATTATGGCAATGGCAGGATGAGGCCCTTAATTGAGCATTAATTGCCCACTTAAGAGCCTCAATTGGCAGCGGGTTGGGAAGGCCGTTCACAGGCCATCCCACCCTGGACTTAATTTCAGCATAGGCGGGAAGGTGGCAGGGAACCCCCCCCCCACTCCCTGCCACAATCCCGCCCAATTACTTGCTCTTGCCATCTCCAAACCGCAGCGGAGAGCATATAATTCACCCCAGAGTTAACGTTTCAGGTTTGTGACCTTTCATCAGAATGGTTATGTTTCTCTCTCCACAGATGCTGCCAGGGCACCCATGTATCATCCATTCCATGTTCTCTCTGGGGCACTGTTATGATGACCACAAATATATAGGCAAATACAAGTCCCATCCTAATTTTATACCATTTTTGCATTTATGTAGCAAAATATAAAACCAATGCCATCTGGACCCACTCATCTCCCATCAGACGTCAGGTTCCTGTTTTGATGGTACAACTTGAGTCTTTTTTGGTCAATGACACCTTTTTTGCAGTCAGTCAATAGAACGGGATTTTTATTTAAATGCAAGGGTGGAAACAGAGGCAGACAGTTGCTTAAACCTGCACCTCGGGTTGGTGTGCCGGTTTCCCGATGCAAAACTGACATGCTCAAAGTTTAAAAACCTCAAAGGAAGAGGCATCCCGCCTGAAATGGATAAATGGCCAGTTAAAGCTCATAACGAACTAGTTGTCAGCTAGTTAAGGGCCAGTTTGGAATTTTCTTTATAATTCACAGGATCCATGCAGGGTCTCAACCATAACAGGGAGGAAAAGGCACTGACAGATCAGGGAGGGGCAAGAAAGCAGCAAGAGGCACCATTGAAGATGAAAGGCTCAGAGAAGGCCCTCATTTACAGGCAATCAGTGGTACGGCATCAGGAAAAATATCTGCAATATCCTTTCACTCTTGACAAGGGCAGCTTTGGTGAGTGGATGGGTCCTTCTGCAAACAGGCCTCATGGAATTATGAGAGGAGGGCTCAGGAAGACTCCACATTACAATTGAAAGGAAGGAAGGACATAACAAGAAAAGGGATTAAGCTACTCCGAGATTGGATCGACTAGCTATCAGGAGCAACATCTCCAGGAGCAGAGGCAGACCCCAGAGCAACAGCGGCACAGAGGTGAGAAACGAGGGCAGGAAGGCAACGAAGGTGATGGCCCCAGCATTGGTTCTACCGCCAAAGGAGAAGCTACCCGGACATGTCGGAGTATCAGTGCCGCAGAAGGCTGCGCTTGTCCAGGCAGATGGTTGCTGACACCTGTTGCCCTTGTTAAGGGTTATCCAAGGGTTTGCAGGAGCCATCGCCATGGCCTTCCCATGGCTGTAAAAGTAACAGTGGCCTTGCATTTTTTTGCCACTGATTCCTTCCAAGGAGTGGCAGCAGACATTGGTGGTACCTTGCGGGCAGCAGCACATCATTGCATCATGGAGGTAATGGATGCTCTGTTTGAGAGGGCAGGGGATTACATTCAATTCAAGATGGATAGCGGCATTCAAGATCAAAACACAGTGGGATTATCATCCCTTGCTAGATTCCCTCAGGTGCAGGGCATCGTCAATTGCACCTACGTGGCCATCAAGGCACTGACTGACCAGCCAGGGAGATTCATCAATTGGAAGGGATTCCATTCCCTAAACGTTCAGCTGGTATGTTGCTACATTATGCAGGTGGTGCATGCTGTCCTGGAAGCTACCAAGACGTTTTCATCCTGTGGCAATCACAGGTGCCGCAGTTCTTCATGGAATCATTGGAAGTCTGTGGATGGCTGTTAGTGGATAAGGTTTATCCCTTGAAGATATGACTCATGACTCCAGTGCATAACCCTGCCACGGAGGCTGAGAGACACTACAACTGATGTGAGCTGAGCAATTGGATCATCATTGAACAGGCTTTCGGCCTCCTGATGATGAGATTCCGGTCCCTAGGCCAGTCAGGTGGTACCCTCCAGTACACTCCATCAAGGGTCTTGTGCATTGTGGTGCTCTGTACACTCTCCATAACATGGCTCTCCAGAAACTTGTGGAACTGGAAGAGGGAGAAGCATTGGAACAGGACAGCTCCTTGGAAGAGGAAGAGGAAAAGGAAGACGAGAATCAAGGAGAAGACTAAAGGAGAACTGGAGAGCGGTTCCCACGCTTTGCAGGGATGTTGCCGTGGTAGGTTCAGGAGGCGGAGTGTTCGCCAGGATGGCAGGGACACCAGGGCCACTCTGATCCAGACACGTTTCACCTGAGCAATACTCAGTCTGCAGGACATCTGGAGAGGAGATTCTCCTTCATCTGAGTGAGTACAATCATCTGTTAAGAACAAAAGTCAGCAACCTTCCAATGGCACAAACACTGCATGGCTCCAGAGTCTCCACCTGATACACTCTTCCCCAAAGCACTCCTTCGCTTTGCTAACCCTTATTTTCTATTCTGCTGCCTTTCACCATGGTGAACTGGAAACACACAGGTCTGCCTCAGTGCAACAACATGCCCAGTGCTTTGTCACATAACAGTTTATTATTATTTACGTCAGAATCACCAAATGACCCACAAAGTGACATCATCAATGCGGTGGCCTCCACTCACAGCCACTCTACAATTTGCTCCCCCTGTGACTGAGGATGAGGTGTAGTAGGCAAGCTTCTTGCTAGTGCCTGTCTGGAACTGAGCTGCCCATGGCGGTCGGTCTCGACGTGGAGGTGACATCGGGGGCATCTCCAGAGGCTGCTGCACCTGCATCACTGCAGCCACAGCATCTGTCACAGGGTAAAACTCTGCAAATATTTCATCCATCAGAGGAACCATGCAGGCAGATGATGATGACGGAGCCCCATGAGGATGGCCCCCTCATCACCATCTGTCGCCTCCTCAGCCCTTTCATGGCACCCTTGACTGGGGCACAGCTGGCATCCACTCTATGCTTCTCTGCGCCATTTGTGCCACTGGCCTGTCATTGCTACTGGCTGCAGCATGCATTCTGTGCATGTCAGTGTGCTGTTCCTGCATTCACTCTGATGCTGCATATGGCACTCCATGAGGTTGGCCACTCTCTCAATGGAGGAGCTCATGCGCTCAAAGCACTGAGACATTGTGAAGCACAAGAGATGAATGGACTCCTCCATTCTCATCCCATGGCTCCATATTGCCTAAGTGAAGCCGCCTGTTTCATGACTCCTGAGGCTCTGTATTTCCACCCTGCTAAGCAGGGCTGCACCTGTCCTCCATCCTCCAAGGGGGACTGGCCACAGCTGTCTCTGCCTCCCCGTATCTTCCTGCTCTGAAGTGATGTGCACGTCACCCTGTGCCTCCGTTTCTAATAGCGTGCAAGGACCTACCGAGGTGTGAGTATCTATGCTGAAGTCGGTGCACAAGAAAAATGTAACGGTATGTGTTCCAATGTCTATTCCTCCTCTGACTCCTCGAGGACATGTTGGCAATGTTTCAACTCCTCCTCCTCTGCAGCTGGCCCTGTGGGAGACATAAGAGAAAGGTGATCATGATAAATCGGCAAAATCAACAAATGCCTCAGCTGCTTAAGATATTGAGATGACAGCTTATGCATTGACAGTTCATTACACGAGGAGGATTGCCATGCATTCCCCTGATCCTGGAGATGTTGAGATTTTTTCATCCTGCCTATGTTGGACTCCTGTTTCTCTGTCTCCAATGTCCCGACGGCTTGTCACTTTGGCCAGATCAAGGGCCAGCTCCTCAAAATGTGTCAGTGACGTACGATGGGGAACCCCACCATCCAAACATGGCCTCTCACTCTCCCTGGCGTTGTTCTCCCACTTGGCCTGCAAGGTGAAGAAAGATGCCATTTGGACAATGCCTCTCTACCTCAACACTTGCAACTTATCATTCGCATAAGAGGTTGCAGTCTTCAATGTAACCAACTGTCCAAGAGCACTGAGGTTATGAACTATGTTTATGGGCCATCAATGCTGCAGTTCATACATCTCTCCGATGGTCAGGAGAACTCTAGGCGCCCTCAGGATGGCCCTCACTTTTGCATTCTGGTGACTGCTGACCAGAATGCATGCCATCTGGGTCTATCTTTGGACTCACCAGTCTAGATCTAAGTAGGTCATTGTAACATTTCCTGCACTGGAGCCAGTTCCTCCTTACCACTCCTCTGCTGCTGACCTCATGAGCTACCTCCGGCCATGCCTTCTTGGTCAGCTTTGCAGACTTTTGTGTGCCACTAGCAAGGTAAAGGATTTGTCTCCATGCTGTCATTGCCTCCAGACCTTCAAGTGAGGTATCAGAAAAACAGAGGGGATGCCCTGGCACGGGGGCCCTCCCTACCCACTGCTCAGCTCCTCCTTCCATCCTTGAGACGAAGCAATGGGACCAATTACTTTACCTGCACTTTACCACAGCATCACTGATCGTGAGACAAATAGAAGTTATAGATTTTGAGCCAATGATTTAAAAAAATATACAATCACATATTGAGGTCGAAATTGGACGTCATTGCACCCATTTTATTGGTGTAGATAGGGCACAATGAGGCCCAGTTTCAGGAACCAACATCCTGCATCCCAAGGATCTAGTAATGTAACTTGGTGTTGTGTAACCCGAATTTGGGTTGGACCATTTTCAAGGCTCTGTTGGCAGCCACCTAAAATAGGCATTACATCCCTTATATATGTAACTGATGGGCCTAATGGGCTACTTTAGGTCCGCTTATAGAAATTGGTCTGGAACCATTGAGCAGACATCAAGCTTGCCCTATTCAGAATTCTTAAGTGGCCACTACGGAACAATAACAACTTGCATTAAGTGGCGGCTAATAAAAAGATTTTCTTTTAATTCCGTAAACGTTGCCGTGGAACCAAGAGGAGTAGTAGTGGTCCCCTAAAACCACAGTCTTCAATATCACTCACCATCCTGCTGCTGTGCCTCCACCTCATTCCGGAATGACTCCCGACCAGCAAAGAATTTTGCACAACATTCGAACAGGCAAAGTGAGTGAGCTGTATGCGGAGGCGTGACAGGCGTCGGCAGCTCACCCAACTTAAGCAAGTAAGGCCCAAGAACCAATATCAAGGGCATCTCTGGCCTCCTGTTTGGGTTGCATGCTCTGTGCACAAAAATAATCCATAACCAGTTTTGACCCCATTGTGTCACTAAATATACACCAGATTCAACTGATCACACAAGAAAACAAAAGGGGAAGGATAATTAGAGCAATTTCCCTGTTATTTGCACCCTGTATTCGTATAATTTGTACTCTGGATGTATGTGATGCCAGCAAGGCTGCATTTATTGCCCGTCCCTATTTACCCTGAGAAAGTGGTGGTGTCCCTTCTTGAACCTTTGCAGTCCTTGTGGTGATATTGCTACTATTAGTTAGTAAATTTCTTAAATCAGAAAGGGGCGGCACAGTGGCGCAGTGGTTAGCACCACAGCCTCACAGCTCCAGCGACCTGGGTTCAAATCTGGGTACTGCCTGTGTGAGTTTGCAAGTTCTCCCTGTGTCTGCGTGGGTTTCCTCCGGGTGCTCCGGTTTCCTCCCACAGCCAAAAGACTTGCAGGTTGATAGGTGAATTGGCCATTATAAATTGCCACTAGTATAGGTAGGTGGTAGGGGAATATAGGGACAGGTGAGGATGTGGTAGGAATATGGGATTAGTGCAGGATTAGTATAAATGGGTGGTTGATGGTCAGCACAGACTCAGTGGGCTGAAGGGCCTGTTTCAGTGCTGTATCTCTAAATCGAAATCTAAATCTAAACCTTGTATGATATCCAAGTGTTCTGTGATCAAACAGAATCACAGAACCACAACCTGGAATCATATTTGCTCCTGCAAGTTCCCTGGCTCCATGGATGACAATTTCAGCTTAAATGTGAATGACACAAATATCTGTGTCAGAGAAAAAAAAGTCTACTTTTGGCCAACAATAGCTATGGTCTCAAGAGACATTTGCTAAATTATCCTGGAAACTCTTCAGAACACAAATGACAAAACAGATTGTCCTGTGTAATTCAAGAGTTCATTGTTGACTTGTTAAAGTTGTACTTCTGATGCTTTCAGTGTACTTTTCAGAAGGTCTTATAGTATTCAGTATCTTGCATTGCACAAACATTGGATATGGCATCATATAAATCTTACAGAGGAGAAGCTACACACCTCAGCGATTGAAGCCAATGCCTGGTAGTGGAGGTCAAGGGCCTGCTGCATTGAGTGCACTGAAAAACTATTTAAACTATATCCCAACAATGACCAAACTGGAGGAGGATTTTTGGTCAAACACTTCATCATGTGTTAAAGAGTCTCATGCAGTCCTGGTTCAATAGACTCACTATGCTCAACAGAGTTTGAATAAATAACATTCAACCAAACAGATCTCGAATGTTATACCCCTAATTGAATGCATGAAATTTTCAGTTGTAACATGCTGTGCCTAGAAAATATAATGGCCCATAAATTGCTTTGGCAGGCCAACAAATGGCATCCTCTGTTAGTTAAACTTGCCCTTGCCCATTTAATGTAAACAATGGGCTGGATTTAGTGGAGCCGGCAGGGTTCCCGCCGCCAGGCCAGAAAGGCGGTGGGAATCCCGTCTTGGCCATTCAGAGCCACCTGGCTCTCGTTAACGGCACTAGGGCAATTAACTGCCCAGCATAGGGATCCCCAGGCCTTTAAAGACGGGGATCCCACCTCCAAAAGCGGCCAACCAATCAGAGGGCCGGCAGCTCAGTACTATCGGCACCGCCACTAGGAGCGGTGGCTACTGCCGATACTGCAGGAGGCCTTGGAACCAGGCCCAACGCTGGAAACTTGGACCCAAGGTAAGTGAGGTGGGGCCGCCAGGGCCAGTTCGGCAGTCCCCATTGATGGGCGGAGAGAGGGTGCACGTTGAGTGCAGGGGGAGGGGGTTTCAGAGAGGTGAGTCGTTTTCTGCTGGAGGCCCTCATTTTACTGGGTGGCCTCCCCAGAGTTAATGCCAGTGGTGAGGGCCAGAGCCCCTTAAGGGCCTCAATTGGCCTCTGGGCAGGAATGCCATGATCGGCCTATCCCGCCCCCAACTTAGTAGCAGTGCAACGGGAAGGCATTGGGTCCTCACCTCCCATCACAATTCTATGGATCCCCCCGCCTCCTAGCCTGTGTCCAGGGGTGCCCATTAATTCCAACCCAATATTTTTCTCTGTAAGTTGCTGGAGATGAGAATGGTGCAGTGCCCTCTACAGGGCATCAGTGATCTGAGTGCACAGATCTTGCAACTGTGGCCAGAATTTTTCATTGGGCGGGAGGCCCCATCCATCAGCCGAAAAGCCGGTGGTGAGCCCGCCTCTGCTGGACCTGGGGAGCCAGACTGAGATTTTTCGTTCCCCAGGACTTTAATTGGTCTTGGGTGGGACTTCCACCTTCATGAGGCAGGAAGTCCCGCCTAATGAGGCTACGAGCCAATCAACAGGCCAGCAGCTCTTAGTCCCAGTAGTGGCCACTGCTCCTGGTGGTAGCACCACCAGGAGCAGTGGCCACTACTGGGACTACACCCAGCCATTGCAAGCAAGATGAAGAATGGCCCCAGAACAAAGGTAAGTTTTTTAGGGCAATGCCGGGGACAATCGGTCAGGCCCCTGCAAGGCTAGTGGTGTCATTTAGGGGATTCAGGGGAGTTTTGTGCATTGGGGGTGGTTGGGGCTTCGGGGGCAGCCCTCCATGGGGCACAGGGTGCCCAATCAGGACAGCCCCCCACCAGCCCGCAAGAAGACTGCCTGGTTTCACCAGGCGGGCTTTTGGAGGCTTCTGCCATCAACCGCCAAGGGTAAAATACCCGCGGCGGTGGACGGAGACCCTTAAGTGCCAGTTAATTGGCCACTTAAGGGCGTTGATTAGCCTGGGGTGGGCGGACCATCTCTCGTCACCGCCCTGCGTAAAATTGCAGTGGGGGCGGGGGGTTCGGGAATGGCCCCCACCTCCCTCTCATTTTACGCCCCCCCCCACCCATCCCAACCATCGGCCCACTCATTTTGGGGGGGGGGGTGCGTAAAATTCCAGCCTGTGTGTCTCCTGAACCAATCAGATTGAAGGATTCTGAAATTAACAGCAAAAATACTGAGAAGAAAGTGTAATTTAGAGTGGGTGAATTCAATGTCAAATTACATACAGAAAGATAAATAAAGAGAAGGAAAGAAAGATGGAATTAAGTGAGAGGGAAAAGTGACAGTTTTTGTCATTTTAATTTTTTTAATCTCCAACAATAATTAAAACCTGAAGGAATGAGACTCCACAATTGTGATAGTTAATTTTCTGTGCCAGAGAAGTTGACAATTAACAGTTATCACATTGTTAAAAGGGTACTTCACTTCCTGTGGCAAGTTTACTTTGTATCTACTGGGCAGTACAGGACCTTCAGCCACTCAATCCATTTGAATGGGGTCCCAGACAGCGAAATGCTACTTCCACAAAGCTAACAGCAGAGAGAGACATCAATTTCTGGGTTTAATCGCGCGTCTACCACTCGCCTGAAGTCGATGTGTCTTTTGCAATTAAATAATGGCAAGTGCTATTAACAACACTGTTATTTTGAAATCAATTTTTGGGCCAAAATTTGCTGAATCTGATGTTTCCCTTCATTTCAAGGTTTCATCACAGCACCCGTATACTGAGTATTTCATTGGGAAACCACACGTATGGACTGTAGATTTCAACAATACAGAGGAACTGGCATCGGTTGTCAGGACAATTTCAACAACCAAGGTATGATTATATTCCAGAACAATAGAAAGAGAGAAGAAAGACTTGTATTTATAAGGGGCCTTTCATGACACGAGACATCCCAAAGTACTTTACAGCCAATGAAGTGCTTTTGAAGTATTGTCACTGGTGTTATTTAGGAAACACAGCAGCCAATTTGAGCACAGCAAGCTGCCACAAACAGGAATGTGATAATGACCAGATAACCTGTTTTTTGTGATGTTTATTGAGGAATAAATATTGGCCAGGACACCGGGGACAATTCATTTAATGAGGTGATGTGTTTTCACATTAACTTTTGATGTTAATTTGTAATTTGAACACAGGAGGGTTAGATGATAAGCAATGCTTTGAGGTTGTCTTTTGCTTTGAAATTGTCAATAAAAATGTGCAGGATTTCATTTTTACATTGAGATCAATAGTAGCTCAGAAGTAAGAAGCTGTGGGAAAATCCACTTCATTTTGAGGTATTGAAATAAAACATATGCCAAGCAGAATTTAACATGACCACTTTTCTTTGGTAAGGTGCTCGCCTCCTAGCATATCACATATGCTGTCACTGAATTGCAGTAGGGGAAATTCTAGGGGGAAAAATATACCTGCAGGCCATGTATTCTACATTTCTGTTATGTCTTTGAGTGGGAAGAGTGGGAGGTTGTCAGAGAATGAATACTATTGTTACGAACAGCTGAAAAAGGTGTCTAGGGGTCATTTGCTGTCTTTACCTGGTCTTATTGTAACAGGGTTTAATTTTAAATGGAATTCTTGTTCACAGCTTTCCAATTATAAGGCAAAGAAATGAGCACAAACAGGCTTTCTTTGGTTTAAAGAAGAAAAGTGAAATTTATTAAACTTACTTAAACTCTAATACGGTTCACACCTATGGATATATGCGTGCCCACGCTAGCAGGCACATGCAATGTACTCGTGCAGATAGGGACAGAAAAGATGAAGTGGAACAGTTTGAGGCAATATCTTGTTACTGTGCTTCGAGCTTGCTATAGTCCTTGATTGAAGATATGGTCTTGCATTTTGTTGGGGCCCAGTATTCTTCTTAAACCTTGTTCACATGGGAGACTTTTCTCTCTTTGAGTTTACCTGTCTTCAATGGTTTCCAAAGCTGGTGAGAGCGAGATGACGGCGGTCAGGAGAGGAGGTAATTCTTACTTCTGTTCCAGGAGCACACAGCATTCTGAGTTCAAATTCTGTTTTTCCAGTTTAAAACTCCCCTAGTTGGCCAGTAGGTGGTCATGTGACCGATTGGTTTGACCAGGTCTCTTCTGTGTATTGGGGCGGGTACTGGTTCCTTTGTTTCAACACCATCTGATACTATGCAAATGTCCTTCCAGCCTGGGGCTTGCAATTTAAAGTTTTAATGTTCACATGGTGAAATCATGTGTGCCTCAGTCTTGACAGGTGGGAGATTTGCCTGACACTATACTTTGGAAATGTTTTGGCTATTTTGCTCAAAGGTTGCAGTGTAATAAATATAATTTCTTTTTGTTTGGCAATGGTTTTAAGAAAACAAAATTATCGTGTTTGATTGCGTAGTATTACATCAGAAATGTTTGCATTGTGCTTCGAGTCAAAGAAAAAAAGCTGCGCCTTTTATTACCTGCTGCAAAATGATTGGAAATGAATTCCATGTGTGAATTATATGTAGCATCTGATCATGTTAACCACATTGGGGGTAATTTTAACTCCAAAAAACAAGTGGGTTAGGGTCAGGTGGGATGTTCACATTTTAAATATCTCCAACCCAACCCCAAATGGTCTCCAATGCAGCTGTTTTAATGAAAGTAGGAAGAGGTGGACAACTAACCAGCTCCCAGGAGGTGGGTTGGCCATTTAAATATTACTATGAGGCAGCACGCCTTATACTTAACCTGTCTCCCAGATTTAACCCTGGCTGGCTGGGTTTCCCAGGTCTTGGGAAACCCAGCAGCTCAAGGGAGGTAAGGACTGCTTTGTGGGAAAGATGGTTTTATAGCACTGCTTGTGGGCCAAGAGTAACAGGAGTGCTTCTTCTCACCCAACCAAGCTTACCTGCATCCCTGCCTGCCATCAGAGCCCATCCCTGCCCCCAACATGGTCAGATTAGAGTTCATAACCTTTGGCATGATGCAAAGAATTTCCTTGTAATCGGATCCACCCAAAATTGGGGATCAGGGTGGACCCCACTTAGGACTGGGAATCGGACTCCCTCCCTAGATTGGCAATACCCCCCACCTCCCCCACACGATCAGACTCCCACCCCACCCCACCCCACCCCACCCCACCTAACCCAGCTGCAAGCTCACTACCTGCTCCTGGGCTGCAGCCTCCTCCAGAGAGGTCCCTACCCAACAGGGAACCAAGCCTGTTAATCAGGCTGGCATCCTGACAAGGAACTTGCTGGAATAAAAGACACGCTGTGGAATCAAAATTCCACAGTGTACTGGCCAAACCTCCTCCCCCTTGCTTACAAGACCCACCCACTAAATATAGAGGCCAATGGGCCTAAATTCTGCATCATTAGACTATTTTGCACAGTTTTCGCAGGAGAAATTCTTTGCCCTCTCATCCATGTTTCAGTTCATTTTCTTCATATATCTTCAATGATGTCTATTACTCTGCTTTGGATTGTACCAGAGATTCACTTGTGACAAACTTGATTTCTGGCTATTGATTAGTTTGTAAAGCAATGGGGGGGAAAGATATGAGCTGGTTACTGGGGAGTGAAATTCAACTTTGGCAGTTGTACAAGATGGGTGATAGCAAATTGGTAGCCCATCTTACACCATGTTTGAACCACTCAGCAGGTCTGGCAGCATCTGTGAAAAGAGAAGCAGAGTTAACGTTTCAGGTCAGTGACCCTTCTTCCGACCCGAAACGTTAACTCTGCTTCTCTTTTCATAGATGCTGCCAGACCTGCTGAGTGGTTCCAGCATTTCTTGTTTTTATTTCAGATTTCCAGCATCCGCAGTATTTTGCTTTTATTACACCATGTTTGATTGTCTTTACCATTCACTTCAATAGAAATCAAATTCAGGTGGGGTGAAAAACAGATTGCCAATTCCTGAACACCCATTTTAAGTACAGCCAAGTCAAATTTTAACCCCTATTTCCCACCAGAGGTCAGATCTGGGGCGTGTTAATCAGGTTCCCCAGGGTTTGAAATATGCAGAACCCATTGTTTATCCCGCATTTTAAGTGCCTCTAGTGAAAGTACGAATTACATTAATGACATGCAATTTGTGCTGTTGTTCTGTAATTAGCATAACAAATCATGTGCACACTTGAACATTTTCAGAGGTTAGCACAAAGGCATTGAAAAAGCAGTTTGAGGTGAAGTCAAAAGACAAGCACAGCATGAGTATAACTGCATGGGCATAGCACCAACTTTTAGAAAATGGGGTCTGATGCTCATAAATTATTCCTTTTATTCTGGGTAACTCTTGCATAACAAACTCATGGAATTAATGTGAATGCAGCCATAGTCCATTGCTAATCCAATGTTAATCAGCCCTTGAATGAAAGCCATTGTTTCCCAGTTACAGTATCATTTCTTTATAAAATAATGGGTGGAGGCTAGAAAAACTGTCTTGTTGGGATGTTCTTCTTCTGATGTTATTCATTTGCAGAGACTGAGGTCAGACACCGAAAGGATTCCGATGAAAGTGGAAACTTCAGACAGAATTTACCTCCCTTCCCACTAAGTGCTGGTATGCTGGTATGGGTCAGCCCTCTCTCAAACAACGGAGAATAATGGTTTTACAGCATTAATTAACTGGCCAGAGATTACTCTGTGTTTGATATCTTGTAAAGCTGCACAATTCCAATGTACCTGAACTTTCTTTAAGTTGTGTTTAGTTTACAGAGTACATTAATGGCTATATTATGCAGCATGCAACATACCAGTACCATCTGCTAACTCTCTGAACAGTGTATTGTAGACCACACTCAGTGTACAATTATGTTCCTGCATCCCTGCTAGGAGCTGTGTAGTGATATCATATGTCATATTTCCAGTGGGTTGCTCATATCTCTGAGGAAACAATTACCAAACTTGTCTTTGTCCTGGAATAAGTGGAGGATCGATGATTACCCTTCAGAAAGAAGGAGCATTTCCAAGAAATTGCATTCACAGGCATAATAATTTGGCAGTGGTTACAGACAATTTGAACATTCATGTGTTGATGAGCATCGTGGGATGTTGCACAAGTGCTTGCATGGCAGTTGTCCTGCATGGGAAGTGCCAAATCTTCTTTTTTAAAAAAACCTTGCCAGTATCTCCTGCCACTGCATGACAGTGCTGATCTTAGTGTGTTCACCAGCATGTCGAAATAGGACATCTGTGTTCTGGGTAAACACACTAATGAACCACAAACTGACTGATCCTGGGCAAATTTCCTGTAACCTTTGGTAAGAAAAAAGACTGCTGGTGTCACTGTTAATATTGGTAGCACAGGGCCATTGTTGCTGTTTCAATGCTGATTCCAAGGAGATGACATGGAATCTTCTGTTGCTTCCTTGATGAGACATGGGGGCATATTTTCAGGTTGTTGTGCCTGGATATATTGGATTGTCTGAGCACTGAACATAGAGGAAAACGGTTCAGGAGATCACCAGTAGCAAAGCCGACCCAATTTTCTGTCCATTTAAATGTATCAACAGAAAATTGAGCAGCCTCCGTTATTGCCATCTGATCATCCTGCTGCTGACTTTTCCCCATATGTGAACCACCCAGGCAATCCAATATATATCCAAAGGCAACAGTAGGTTCTGTACCATTGTCTCCTTGTGCACTTCACATTTGTAAAGTTGAGACAGCTCTGTCATTCCAGATAGACATGTTGCCTGGATAGTAGTGAATTCTGGTAATCCTCCTACTATGCTCCCTCACATCTTTGGCCCTGCTCAGCTACTTATATTCCTTCTTCTTCTTTTCCTCTCCCTCTGGATCACAAAGTACAGCATGTACTCATGTATAAAATGGAAAATTTAGGACACTAGGGGCTGGACTTCTAGGTCCCACCATGGGCAGAAACAGAGGCAGGTGGGGAATGAAAATACCAGCACTATCGGGCCACCATTCCCAGCGCTGGCAAGTTGCACCCGGGGGGGGGTGGGGTCGGGGGGAGTGCGGCCCCAAGAACCCACCCGATCCATTGATGATGGTAATTAAGGTAGTTAAAGAGCTCTTGAGAGCTCATTGAGGGCCATATTTTGGCATAAATAAAAACAAGAAATGCTGGAAATACTCAGCCGGTCTGGCAGCATCTGTGCAGAGAGGAGTAGAGTTAACGTTTCAGATCAGAGACCCTTCTTCAGAACCTCTGACCTGAAACGTTAACTCTGCTTCTCTCTGCACAGATGCTGCCAGACCAGCTGAGTATTTCCAGCATTTCTTGTTTTTATTTCAGATTTCCAGCATCTGCAGTATTTTGCTTTTATTCAGATTTTGGCAGGGGTGCATGGACTGCACCCTGGGTCTGGTGCAGACCAGGTGCATGAGGCGGCTACACAGTGAGGAGCCAGTCATGGCTGGCCCAAGGAATTAGGTGGGCCTCATGAAAGGGAGAACGGCACAGAGGAGGACTCAGCCATTGACACACAGGTGCCATCGGATCAGCTCAGGGTGCAGGGAGAGTGGTCAGTAAGTGCTGGGTCAGCACAGGGATAATCACCCTGCTCGCATAGTGGGGGCATAAGAGGAGGGGGCAAGGCTTCCAAACACTATCAGGAGGCCACCTAAGAACAAGGAAGGCAGCAGCTGGCAATATGAGCATGACTCTCAGACTTCAGGTCCAGTGGCAATGAGGAGCAACATCCTCCACAGGAAGGGCAGAGTAAAGGCCTGCTACCCAACACAAACCCAACGGGACCCGACGACGTGTCGGGATCGGGTCGGGTTGCACTTTCGGGTCCGGCACTCGGGCTCGGGTCGGGCCACGTCAGACACGCTCCATCACAGGTAAGTGGCTCCAATGTTAATTTAATTTTTGGACTAGAAAGGTGGTTTTATTACAGTTAGCAAGAAAGTGAAAAATGGAAGGTAAGTTAACTGATGGTCGGGTCGGGTTGGGCCGGGTCAGATGTGGTTCTGTTGGGCTCGGGTCAGGTTTTTTTTTGCAGACCCGTGCAGGCCTTTAGGGCAGAACCCCAGGCATGAGGAGGGCAGAGGAGAAGGATGAAGGGCAGGAAGGTAACGGAGGCCATACCCTCAGCATCGGATCTACCACTGAAGACAGAGCTACCTTGAAATGACTGGGAACTAGTGCTGGAGGAGACTGCGACTCTACCAACAGATGGTCATAGAGATTTGTGCCATCGTCATGGAAGACTTCACACCTCGCAGCACTGCTCACCATGCCCTGCCAGGAGTTGTCAAAGTCATTGTGGCCTTGAACTACTTTGTCTCTGGCTCCTTCCAAGGATCAGCTGCAGACCTTGGTGGCATCTCACAAACAGCTATATCTCACAGGTCACTGATGTCCTTTTTGCGAAAGCTGAGCAGAATGTAAAATTCCAAACAGATGGTGCCTTGCAGGCACAGAGGGCAGAGGGTTTTGCCTCCATCCCTGGATTCCCCCAGGTGCAAGGCATTATCATTTGCACCCATGTGGCCATCAAGCTGGATGGACTCCTCCGTTCTCAGTCCATGACTGCGCACTGCCTCAGGGAACTTTGACATCTGGGAGCACATCTGTTGCTGCCGATCTACGTACAGCCTCCTTTCCCAAGGCCCTGCCTCTATGCCCTGCTGAGCAGGCCTGTGGCTGTCCCCCATCCTCCAAGGGGGACTGCCCACAGCTACCTGCCTCTGTCATCTCCTCCTGCACACACATGACATGCTCATCACCCAGTGCCACCCCATCTAATCACACGTAAGGACCCACCAAATTCTTTGTATCTGTGCTGGTGAAGGGTGCACGTAAGGTGTGAGGGTGCTTGGTCTGAGTCTGTTCTGGCAGTGCTTAGCCCGGTGATGGTGCAGGAATCGGTCTTAGCTCCTCAACATCAGAACCTGTGG
This sequence comes from Heterodontus francisci, assembly GCF_036365525.1. NCBI lineage: Eukaryota > Metazoa > Chordata > Chondrichthyes > Heterodontiformes > Heterodontidae > Heterodontus > Heterodontus francisci. The sequence goes on from NC_090396.1 coordinate 43,705,940, forward strand.
GATTGGAACTAGCCTTGGAGAGCAGAAGCCTCTGCAGTGCTGAGGCTTCCCAGAGCAGCTCAGTCCTCGGCATGCTTTCAGATAGGCTGAAGCTCAATGCACCCACTTAATGTATTCTGTATTCGCCCTGGTCCACCATGGATGCCCATCTCGTCTTCCCGACCTGCTCTTTGTCAGTGACCCTGGCAATCTCCATGGCTCCTTTTGCCATTGTGATGATGATGTGCAGGAATGGAACCCCTCCTCCCGTCTGAGCTCTCTCACGTGCATTATGTGTCTACTTCTCCTGCAAGACCAAAAAAGAGAGAAATAAGGCACTTCTGGCCTCTATGGTCAATGCCAATAGGTCATATATATAAGAAGCTGCATGTATCAATGCTGGCAGGTCCTTAGCAGCAGTATGGCTGTGAGCCTTGCTGAGGGGTCAGTAAGTATCCTGGGCACACACTCCTCCCATGTTCAGGCTCCTCAGCTGGTTTGTTTGCTGGAGGTTGAAAACCCAGGGGTTCTCAGGGTTCAGCATTGCACTCACCTTGCCATAATGAATGAGTGCGGTCCACACTCCATTTGCTCACTGTCTCAGCGACCTTGATCCAGGTTCGCTTAGTCTGAGAGGGTGGCCTTCTCCTGCCACCCTGCAGGAAGAGGACCTCCCTCCTCTCCCTCACTGCCTCAAGGAGAACTTCCAGGTTGGCACACACCAAACAAGAGACAGCCCTGCCCTAGGTTTCAGGCCTCTGCCTCTCCTTCTCCATGGTTATTCTAGCAATTAAATCTCTGAAACAGCAGCTACAGTAATGGCTGTCTTTCAGTCCTACCTCAGTTCCCACCCCCACGGCCACTAATTGACCACCCAAACTACCCTCCAGCCAATTAACAGTCCACCTCCATGAAAATTGGGGGCTGTGACTGCTTCCCCTTGTGGCAGGATCGGGAACTGGAAACAACCCTGATGTCCGTTTCCCGTCCCCGGAAGGAAATTCATGTCCTAAGAGTGAAAAGTAGAGTCATTATTTGTACTCATGATGAAATGATGGTGTTGTAACCCACCCTGGAGAGCCAACTCACCTGGTCCTGGCAAATCCTGCTTTCCTGTCTATTCTGGACTCTCCAGTATGGCTCCTTTTCTCCAGTCTCCCATTCCCGTCTTTGTCTTTGCATTATGACAAAACATGAAACAGTCAGTGTGAATTCTGTGAGAAGCTGCAGTGACTGATGATAGTGGGGTGAATCTTACGCATAAGTGAAGATTTTTTTCCGTTTTCTTTGCTGGAAAGTAGAAGGTTCATATTATATGGGTTAGCTTATATGCAAATATATAGGCTAGTATTTGCTGATGCACCCATACAGCTGTGTGGTCTGATACAGTTAAATCTTTATTATGTCTCTTGGTGAGTTCCATGTTGGACCTCTGGCCATTCTCTCCACTACATAGGTTTCGGTGTTATGAATGCTTGGATCTGAGCATGAGAAAATTTGTATTTTAACCTTTAATTGGTCCGTAACAAGCCAAAAACAAAACATTGTCTGATCTGTCTATTAATGTGCTTTAATCCAGTTTGACACCAGGAAAAATACCTAGAGTATGGTTACAATGTGCAAAGGTGCCATCGCACCATATTATGACTCGTTAATGCACATTTACTTCGTACGTTAGCTCTAGCACACAAAGGCATTTCATCCCCTGTGCACCATTAAATAAAAATATATGGTAGCCTTGAGACACTTTAGTCTTACCGATAGATGAATGGTAATATATTCAAGTAAAGAAATAATGTTGCTTTCTTCCTTACTTGAAAAATATTCTGCAATAAAGAAAGGATGTGCATTCCATTGATCAAAAGAATTTTTAATTAGGAGTCTCCAGGAGACTGCAAGACATTCAAGCATTGTTACACAGATTTTCAGCAGCAAGCTGTATTATCTCAGTGCCAGATCAGCATATCATCAGTGCTATATAATCGTCCAAGCATTCCTTACTTTCTCTTAATTGTAATAAAGACTGATATTTAAATGATTTGTAACGTATCCTTGAACACTAACTCACCAATAAATATTCAGGTGGTTGTAATAAAGTTGTATAATGACAGCTAAAAGTCAAAGAACACAAGGCAAGCACATTTAATTTTTTTAAATCTAATTCATTCTGGTTAGGCATCGCAGCCATTATGTATCTGTCTGATGGTGTTAGGAAGAAATGATGTGACGGAGCTCATTGCCTGGAGTACTGAAGTGAAAAGAGTTCATTATATTTCATTCAAACACACAGGACCGTAATTGAGAACTCCCTATTTCAGGATATGCTTCAATTATTGAGAAATGTCTAAAACAGACGGAGAGAAAAATCTTAATTGCCATTTATTTATGCCAAGCAAATTCATTTAGGTATTTCAGAGGAATGTTTATATGTGTGGCACAAGCTGTAATTTAGGAAATTAATTACATACTGTAGTATTATTAAATGTAGTCATTATAAATATGTTATTCATCTCATTTTTATCTATAATGTATTATTTTATGCTCATTAGGTTGAACCTTATCTTCCATATGAATTTACTTGTGAGGGGATGCTGGAGCGAGTCCATGCTTACATCCAACATCAGGTCTGTCAATCAATGTTTCTCTCTCTAATCACAGGTCACTCATCTCATGCTGTATTTTGTCAGGTGCCAATCTTCTAACATTGCTGCCAGTGGCTTTGTTTTCAGCCTACAAGCAGCTCAATGTTGGATGATTCAAAGGCATTAGCCACAAAAGTAGAACACTTCCCATCCACAAAGTGCTTTACCTAATGCCTTGGACAAGAAATTAGATGGAGAAAGGACGGAGTATTTTTTTCAAGGATCTCCCTTTGTTAATGTTCCAAATATATCTAGAAATTGCTCATATACATAGCATATTCCACAACAGTAAGCTCATCACTAAGTTGCGATACTCTATTTTTTCAGTGACCTTAATGTTAAAAAAACAGGTATACATGAATGTACTTATATTACTTCCACCATTATTTACTTGTATTTTTTAGCACTCCTTTATCCTCCCCCACTTCCCCCATCCCCTTTCTGAACAGCAATCACATACCACTTCCTTTCAGAAAGGACAAAGATGCCATTTGTTCCAGGCCTCTGATGTTACAGTTCTTAGTATGGCTGCTGGGGTCTCATGTGTGCGATCTGGACTTGGAGTCAAGCACCACTCTTTCTCTATGCTGCCACTGCTGGATGCACAGTGATATTTCCTGTTAGTGACTTATTTTCCAACAATGTCAGATAAAATGTGGTGAGCATATTGTTTTCTAAAAGGCTGCATTTGCTGACAATGCAACCACTAGGTGGCACATGCACAAATGCAGCCTCATCCACTGAATCGTCACTGGCTGCAATGGTTCAGGCAGCTGCCAGTAATAAGTATGGCGCTGCTCAATTTATCACAAAAAATAAATTAAACCCAAATCTCCTCAAAGGCTGCGATCGCCGCCTCCATCCCACCCTCAAAAGTACCCCTCTCCCTCCTGCAATCGTGCTTCTCTTTGCCGCTTCCTTCCATGCCCATCTGCTTGCTGCTTGCTCCCCGCCTTGCTGCTGCCTTCCCTTAGCCACTAGCTCTCACCCTTGCCGCTTCCTCCCCTTGGCCTCTCGCCCCCGCCTTGCCACTTTGGCCGCTCGCTCCCCGCTCCCTTCCCCCCACCCCCCACCCCCAGCCACTCACTCCAGGCCTCAATGCTTCTCCCCTCAGCCACTTGCTCCCGCACCACCCTGTCACCCCTTGGTCACTCGCACCCCGCCTTGCTCCTTCGGTGCACGTTCCCCGATCCCCATTGCTTCCTTGGGCTGTGAGGTGGGGAGTGAGTGGCTGAAGGAAAACAGCAACGAGGCCAGAAGCAATCGGCCGGGAAGGGGGTGCGGGGGGGGGGCGGCAGAAGCGACGAGGCAGGAAGCGAGCGGCCGGTGGGGAAGCGGCGAGAGCAAGTGGCTGAAGGAAGGCAGCGGGAAATTGAAAGTGGTGATTGAAGCGGGGATGGCAGGAGGAAGCGGGGTACTGTTCGGAGGAATGGAGGTGACGATCGCAGCTATTGAGGTGTGAGGGCGTCATTGCGTAGTGATGTCAGCGCACATTCATACTGGCAAGCTGGCAAATGATCGCAGGCACTGATGACGTCCGCGATCACTCTGCACATGCTCTGCCTTGTCAGGAGTCACTGTGTTTCCACAAAATGAGGGAGAACTTTGAATGAAAGGTCTTCCCCTTTAAGTTCTGCTTGTCTGTCATACAGTCCAAGGATGTCAGGAAAATAAAACTGTGGCATTCTTCAAAGTTAAACTGGTCAGCACCAGAGAAATGGCTTGAAACTCCTGCTGGCTTGAAGCTTATCTTTTTCCTTTATCTAAATTTACAATAGAAAAGTAGAGTTTGCAGAAAATGGACATTTATGTTCTAAATAATTTCTCCAAATGTGGTTCTTCTGTTCTACTTAACGTAAGGTAAAATCTCTTCTTTGACATCCACGACCTTTGTCTATATTTGGATTCAGCACAGATGCTTTGTTCAATGCAAAAAAAAATGGCAGAAGCATCAGTAAGTGTTAGAATGCCTAGAGCTAACAATCTGGCAGTCTGCAATTCCACAGAGAACAGGTTTTTCCTTGGAATACAGCACCACCTTGCTTTGGATTTGGCAAATAACATTGATACAAGAGTAACATCCGTCTAGTGTACGCAGATGAGTAACGTGCAACCTTCTGAAGTCATTACTGGATCCAACAGCTCCAAGTTTGAACCTAGTACCAGAAGCACTACTCAGGCTAATCTGCAATAAATTTTACAGATGCAGAAACATATATCACATTGGACAGGTCATGGGTTTTATACTGATTGTATATGTTCAATTACAGTGAAAATTCAATAAATTTAATTTTAAAAGCATTGCAGGGAAATATAAAATGATGGACAAAGTAATTTGTCAAATGTTACCTACTGTCTGAAATCAATATGAATGGTAAACCTAATTAACAACAACAACAACTTGCATTTATATAGCATGTTTAATGTAGTAAAACATCCCAGGGTGCTTCACAGGAGTGTTATCGAACAAAATTTGACACTGAGCCACATAAGGGGATAATGGACAAATGATGAACAGCTTGGTGTATTTTGTAGGTTTTAAGGAGTGGTCTTAAAGGAGGAGAGAGATACAGAGGCTAAGAGGTTTAGGGAGGGAATAGACAGCAATGATGGAGCAATTATGTAAGAGGCCAGAATTGAAGGAGCCAGAGATCTTGGCAGGTGAAGTGTTGGTTGAGGTTACAGAAGTAGGAAGAGGTAAGGTCATGGAGGGATTTGAAAACAACGATGAGAATTTTTTTCAAAAGGTATCATCGGACTGGGAACCAATGTGGGTCAGTAAGCACAGAGATATGGGCTTCACTGCAAGGCAGAATTTATTGCCCATCCCTAATTGCCCTTGAGAACCTGACGGTGAATTGTTGTACTGTTGTACTGCTGTAGCCCACATGGAGAAAGTACTCCCACAGTGTTGTTAGACAAGGATTTCCAGAATTTTGACTCGGCAGCCATGAAGGAACAACGATCTATTTCCAAATCAGAATTGTGTGTGACTTGAAAGGGAGCTCGTAGGTGGTGGTGTTCCTATGGCCTGCTGCCCTTGTCCTTTTAGGCCTTGGTGTTTGTGGGTTTGGGAGATGTTGTTGAAGAAACCTTGGCGAGTTGCAGCAGTGCACATTGTAGATGGTACACACTACAGACATGGTACACTGATGGAGTAGGGAGTGAATGTTTAAGGTGGTGGATTGGATGCCAGTCAAGCAGGTTGCTTTGTCCTGGATTGTGTTGAGTTTCTTGAGTGTTGTTGGAGCTGCACTTATCCAGGTAAATGGCGAATGTTCCATTACACTCCTGACTTGTGTCTTGTAGATGGTGAAAAGACTTTGGGGAGTCAGGAGGTGAGTCACTTGCCACAGAATACCCAGCCACTGACCTGTTGTCGCCACAATATTTATGTGGCTGGTCCAGTTAAGTTTCTGGTCGATGGTGACACTCTGGGATGGTGGGGGATTCAGCAATGGTAATCCCATTAAATGTCATGGGGGGATAGTTGGATTCTCTCTTGTTGGAGATGGTCATTGCCTGGCCCTTGTGTGGCACTAATGTAACTTGCCACTTAGCAACCCAAGCCTGTATGTTGTCCAGGTTTTGCTGCATGTGGTCACAAAGTGCTTCATTATCTGAGGAGTTGCTAATGGAACTGAATAGTGTGTAATCATCAGTGAACATCCCCACTTCTGACCTTATGATGGAGGGAAGGTCATTGATGAAGCAACTGAAGATGATTGGGCCTAGGGCACTGCCCAGAGGAACTCCTGCAGCAATGTCCTGGGACTGAGATGGTTGACCTCCAACAACCACCCCCTTTGTGCTAGGCATGACTCCAGGTAGTGGAGAGTTTTTCCCATGAGTCCCATTAACTTCAGTTTTACCAGGGTTGCTTAATGCTACACTCAGTCAAATGCTACCTTGAAGTCAAGGCCAATCACTCTCACCTCACCTCTGGAATTCAGCACTTTTGTCCATATTTCGACCAAGGTTGAAATGATGTCTGGAGCCAAAATGAGCATCAGTGAGTAGGTTATTGGTGAGTGAGTGGCACTTGATAGCACTGTTGACGACACCTTCCAATACTTTGCTGATGATTAAGAGGAGAGGGGCTTAAGAAGACGGCTTGCAGTGAAGAGAAGCTGTGGATTATCTTTGCATTCTAGGATGATCCTGGAATCAGTGAGCAGTTTTGGGAGAGAACAGGACTTATGTGGTCCGGGTCTGGCAATGAATGACTAAACCAGTTGTCCACGATATATGTTCAAACCTGCGTCTCTTAGATTTAAGGGGGCAGAGATGTGGGCTATACCGGGGGAACAACTAGTGTGAGAGGAAGGAATGATTTTAATGGGGACAAGGGCATTAAAGGTGGAGAGTAATATTGAGCAGATCAGTAATTCAGAAATGTCATGGCGAATGGAGGCCAACAAGCTAAGCAGTTGGGAATTTGAAAGTGCAGTTGTAAGTGAGTTGAGGGAGAGTTTTTTTTTTCCAGGGAAAAACACAGAAGGAAATGGGCGGGGGAAGGGAGTTGTGGGTGAAGAGGGATACAATGAATTGATCAGAGATGGCCATATAAGTGATTTACACAATGGAAGCCAAGGCCGTGTAAGATGGCAAGGTCGAAAGGTAGCCATAAGTATGGGTGGGGAAGTTTATATGGAGGGAGAGATTAAAGGAGGATAGGATCCCAGAGAACTCAGAGGAAAGAGATGATGAGTTGACACGGAGGTTGAAATCGCTGAGGATGCAAATTCATTGGTGCAGAGGCTGAGGAAGGAAAGCAATGAATATATCTCAGTGTGAAAATTGGCATGGTTCTTGGGTGGACGGTAGAGAATGAGGATTTTAAATGAGAGGCGAGTGGGTGAGAGGGGTGGAACAAGGTGAGATATTCCATGGAGAAAGTGCCAAAGAAGTAGGGGGGGTCAGACCAAGGTGTATTTGGTGACAGGAGCGGGGTAAGTGGTGGTAAGTATAGCCAGGAGGGGAGGCTTCTTTAAGGGGGAAAAGCGGGGAAGGTGTCATCACCCGTCAGCAAGATATCTGTCAAGGCCACATTGTCAGTGTAATCATCCACAACAAGCTGCTGGAGGGAAAGGGCTTCTTCACAAGAAAATGGACATTCTGGAGGGAGATGCAGAGAAGGTGGTGGTAGCCAATCCTCTGGCAGTGATCACATGGTCAGCACTGGGAGGGCTGAGTTAGAAGAGAAACGAATTCGCAAGATTAGCTCCAGGTGGGCACATTGGGCAGCAAGATCAGTGAGAAAGCAGGATGGGGCAGTTGGGGGTTGCTACTCGTAAGGATACAATATTGAATGCCTCAATGGACCCTTCAGAGGATGCCATGAGAAGCACAGGGGGAAGCTGTAAGATTAATCAAGAGGGAGTCATGCAAGGGACAGCGGCAAGAGAATAGGAAGGTTGAGGAGTGCTGAAGGGTTGGGATAGGGATTTGGGAGGGCAGTGTACCGAAGAGGAGAGAAATGATAGGAGGTATGATGACAGGAGAGAGGGGCCTAGGAAGTTAAAGAGAAAATAAGAAAGGAAGGGAAAATAAAAGTGATGGGCTCGGGTCCATATTGGCAGCCAAAACGCGCACACAAATGGGCGGAGGAAACTCAAGTTACAGAGGTATGGTTAGACTTGATACGCCCTAGTATTAAACGGGAAATGGAGAGAAGACAATAGGAGGGAATCCACAGTTAAAATCAGAAGTTCCATGGTGGGATAAAGTTGATGCAGGAAGGGTAGAGTCATCTTGGAGCATCGGTGAACACATCCACATTCGGATGGCGAGTGAGTTCAGAAACTATTTTAAGGGTAGAATATTGGAAGAGGCACTGCAGGTTTAGCATCAGTTGTTGAGGCTATGATTTAAAATGCAACCTGCAAAGAAATTTAAAAGAATACCCATGACAGGACTTTACAATGGAGTCACCTAGATGTTTATATTGCCTTATGTGTTTTTATAATGTTTTTGTTGAAGTAATCTTTCTACATGCTCCCTATCTAACAGGTGGGGCTGAATTTTACCAGCGCCTCAACGTCGAGGGTCGTGGCGGGGGGGCGGGGGGGGCATGTAAAAGTCTGCCGGGTGAGGCCTGCCTCGGACCCCCGACGCCAAGAAGGCCCCGTCACATTTTACCGGTGGCGGCTGGACCTCGGTGCGGCCCCCCCCCCCCCCCCCACCGCCACTCGGCGGCGGAGCCTTCATTTAAATATTTAAATGAATTAAAACAATATGCCTTCCTGGCGGCTGTCCTACACCGATTTTACGGCCGCCAGCTGCAACCCATGTGCCTTCGGGACTCCATTTGGAGTCCCAAGACAAGACACTGGTGGGGAGGGGGGAGGATTGAAATTATCAGGGCTGGGGGGGCGCGGGTGGGAGCGGGATGAACAGTTCTTATTGGCTGTGGTGATGGTGGAAAGGGGCTGAAGGGTAAATGTGAAGAGGTTGGGGGGGGAAGTTCAGGTTGGGAGTGAAATTGATTTTATTAATATCAGTCAATAAAACAACCATTGTGGGGGGTGGGAAATGGCCTCCAGCCCTTCATATTTTATTTTCAATGAAATATCCAGTGCAAAACCTTTAAAATTTCAAATTAATGCTAAGGGCTTGAAGCCCTTTAAAAATGGTGCCAATGCCGGCGCCCGCACGGTGGTGCCGGATGCCATTGCCGGGGCCGGAGTGGCTGCCCCCTCTACATCATCGGGGGTGGCCGCTCTGCCCCCTCCATTTAAATGAGCCCCCATGCAAAATCTCGCAGGGGCTCAGCAGCGGCACTTCTATGTCGGAAGGCCGCTGACTTCAAAGTGCGCTATTGCGATGTACGGCACGCTAATAAAATTCAGCCCCCGGTATCACCAAGTCAGTATCGTCTCATTACATATTTATAGACAAAGACTTGCAGGTCATGTGGGGGTAAAAGAAGCAAAGTAATTTTATTCTTTACCTAATTTGGGAAAATATCTTTTTATCCCCACATAATTGAAATGTTATTTTTAAGTAATTGGGTATTTTACTAAGAAGCTCTAGGCATGAACCATAGCTTTAAAAAAAGAATATAATTTATTACATACCAGGAAAATATGGGCCTAGAATCTGCAGTCCATACAGAATTGAGAGAAGGAGGTTCAAAAGATTTAGGATTATGTTAAAGAAAAAGAAAATCTTCTCACTGCAAAAGTGTACTCTCAATAGTAACTGCACTTGTAGATGCTCCCCACCATAACATTGTATATTTCATTCCTTTAGACCACCCCAGTTTATTTTGGTTGTTTTCTGCTCCAGGCTATTAGCTGGTCCAATTCATGTTTTTTTTAATTCATTCATGGGATGTGGGTGTCATTGGCTAAGCCAGCATTTATTGCCCATCCCTAATTGCCCTTGAGAAGGTGGTGGTGAGCTGACTTCTTGAACCGGTGCAGTTCTTGGGGTGTAGGTATACCAACAGTGCTGTTAGGAAGATAGTTCCAGGATTTTGGCCTAGCGACAATGAAGGAACGGCAATATAGTTCCAAGTCAGGATGGTGTGTGACTTGGAGGCGAACTTGCAGATGGTGGCGATCCCATGCATTTGCTGCCCTTGTCCTTCCAGGTGGTAGAGGTCGTGGGTTTGGAAGGTGCTGTCAAAGGAACCTTGGTGCGTTGCTGCTGTGCATCTTGTAGATGGTACACACTGCTGCCACTGTGCGTTGATGGTGGAGGGAGTAAAGGTTTGTGGATGGGGTGCCAATTAAGCGGGCTGCTTTGTCCTGGATGGTGTCGAGCTTCTTGAGTGTTGTTGGAGCTGCACCCATCCAGGCAAGTGGAGAGTATTCCATCACACTCCTGACTTGTGCCTTGTAGATGGTAGACAGGCTTTGGGAAGTCAGGAGGTGAGTTACTTCAGGAATTTGGTTTTCATCCCTACTTTGCATTCTGTAATGGAATCAAATAAACAAATTGTGTATGATTCGCAGCTACCTTACATTTCCCTGACAAGATGTTTATTCCAATCTTAGCACCCTATTCACCAGTGTGAGGTTTTAAAACAGTATTGGATAATTACATTTTAACACCTACTTTAGTTATCAAATGAAAGGTACCTAACTCTGAAAACATTTATACCAATGCTATTTTTTTCTTCTTTCTTGTAACAGGATCTCTGTGACACAGTATTTCTGTCATGGCCTCAGAATAATGTAAGGCATTTCTCATCCTCAACTAATGCAACAAGCCTATTCATGTTTCCTCAAAATGTCACTGGGCTTTTCTGGTCTCCAAATGCCACCAAGTTGCTCACTTGGCCTCCCATAAACTCAATGCAAGTCCAAGTATCAACAACAGCACAATCTTGTACAGATGCCTGTCAAGAGCATGGACTCATCTGTGAACCAACATTCTTCCAATTTGTCAACAATAAGGCCATCTTTGAGCAGTAAGATTGTCTTTCCTTTCCATTCATAAAGCTTGAGATTTTGAATATTTCTAGTAAGTAGCATTCGCAATGTACTGCACTGAAAACTTCAACACAAACCTTTTTATGACTATTCTAGCATTACTATTTTAAGAGAAAATAAAAGTAAATCCAAAATTTGGGGTGGTACAGTGGCGCAGTGGTTAGCACTGTAGCCTCACAGCTCCAGCAACCCGGGTTCAGTTCTGGGTACTGCCTGTGCAGAGTTTGCAAGTTCTCCCTGTGACTGTGTGGGTTTCCACCAGGTGCTCCAGTTTCCTCCCACAGCCAAAGACTTGCAGGTTGATAGGTAAATTGGACATTGTAAATTGCCCCTAGTGTAGGTGGGTGGTAGGAGAGTGGTAGGGAGTATGGGATTAATGTAGGATTAGTATAAATGGGTGGTTGTTGGTCAGCACAGACTCGGTGGGCTGAAGGGCCTGTTTCAGTGCAGTATCTCTCTATGAAAATACAAAGAGATAATAATTTTTTTCTATATTTGCCTAATTAGGCTTCGTCTATTATGACATTAAGCCAGAAAGACCCAGGCTTGATTCACAGTTTGGGTTGAGTTGGTTAATCGCAACCAAGGCAACATTTTAGTTGCTACATTTGCTCTGATGCCCTGAGGCAGTGAGGAAACAAATGTGCCCGGTTCCTGCTCCTGCTCACTTTTCAATTGTTCTTGCTGGAAAGTGTGATTCTCTTTGCTGTCCGCACTCATTGTCCAGCTCACACATGGTGAATGGCCGTTTGGGTGAGGTGCTGAAGGACTGCTGTTGCCCATAGACCTGTATCCCAGCAAGAGTCTGCACCTTCAACAGAAGAGGGGGATATTTGACTTTGCAATCAACAAATATACAGACATTAACAGTGTGGATATTTTGGAGAGAAATGTAAATGTATCTGAAAACTGTTGAGGGTGTTCTGTGCTTGAAGTGTTAAAAGCTTGAGTCAGGCCCTTAAGAAAAGACAAGCCTCTCTCAAATTAAGGCAAATAACTTTCTAACAGTCCTGAACTAATGAATGTATTCCTGTAGAACTAAGTTTATTGGACAAGACAGCAAATTGGACACAGTGCCTGGGCCAAGTTACTAAAGAGATATGAGAAGTAATGAAGGGACTAGTGACTGAGTAATAGAACCTGTAATTTTACATGTTCCTTTGGTATGTGAACTGTTGTAAGATTCACAGGACTCTAAGTAATATCTAAAGAATACATTGGTTTTTATTATAAATTAAATTAGAACAGATCTACACACAACTAATACAGGAGCCACATCTACACACACCTCACTTAGTCGGGCTACAACCACAACTCCCTGGTCATGTGTGACACGACATCACTTACTCTGGTGATCTTCACTTACAGCCTCTTAAGGTGGTCCTCTTAAGTTGGTCAGACAACATCCCTCTTTTTTCCAAAGAAAGAACCATATGTGCAATATACAATGATCTTGCAGTTCGGACCAACTATACATGATTAAAACAAAATGTTATTTACAAGTAAGCAAGTTTAACACTCTCTAAAATGTAGAGAAGGTTTACTTATTCATCCTGATCTTGTTATTGTAAGCCTTTTCCCCAAGAGCTGAGCTCATCTGAGACTCTGGTGACTTGGAGCTCTGGTTACTATGTTCTTCCTCTGTGCTCATAGCCTCTGCACGTTCATCTTCAGACTTTGTCTTTGAACGTGTCCGCAATGCCACAGGGTTGTCACATATAGGGCTGGATGTTACCAGCCCCGCCGACGTCGGGGTCATGGCGGGAGGTCCCAGAAAATACCTCCGGGAGAGGCCCACCATGAGCCTCAACGCCAGGAAAGCCCCGGCCCATATTACCAGTTAATTAATGAATAAGTACTTACCTCGTCGCAACAGCCGTCCCACTTCAATATTCCAGCCAGTTCCCGGAACTCCCGTGCCTTCGGATCTCCGTTCGGAAATCCGAGGTGGAATACTGGTGGAGAGGGGGGGAGGAGTGAAGTTTCAGGGCGGGGTGAGGTGAGGAAAACTCTTGCTATTGGTTGAGGTGATGGTGGGATGGGGTTGAAGGTCAAAGCTAATAATGTTTGGGGGAGAAAGATCAGGTCCAGAAGAATAGTTTTTTCGAGGGGAGAGGGCAATTAATAAAGTGATTAGTCATGGCGGGGAGGTGGGAGAGGGGATTGAAACTGTGAATAAACTTTTATGTTTAATTTTCTCTCTTTAAATATTGAAATGATGCGGAAGGGCCTGAAGCCCTTTAAAAATGGCACCGGCGCTGGCGTGGTGGCGCCGGATGCTATTGCCGGGGGCGGAGTGCCCACTGCCTGTACATCACCGGGGGACAGGCAGTCCACCCCCTCTAGGTAAATGAGCCGCCATGCTAAATATCGTGGCGGCTCCGTGCAGCAAATCCCACATGTGTGCCCCGCTGCTTTTGAAGCTCGCCACCGAGCTGTAAAAATGCCAGCCAAAGTGTTGTTGTACAGCCCTCTGAGTTGACTTTGGTCCCATCTGAGAATTGCAGCATTGGGTCTGTGGACCTCGTATGATTTGGGCTGGTAGCATATCTTCGCAACTTCTGCAGGATACCAAGTTCCCAACGCATGACAAAGGTGTCATGCAGGCCCCCATCTGCCAAGAATGAGGCACACTAATTTTGCCACATGGTCATTAAACTTTAAATTGTTGCTGGGAAGAAAAGAGGTCCTATTACAAGGAATTGCCCAACCCCTAGCCGGAAAGACATTTTTTGCATACTAGCAGGCAGTGTTGGAACAAAGGAACCAGTACACAGAAGACATGGTCAGACCAGTTTAGTCACAAGACTAACTGGCTGTTGCAGGAATTTGAACTTGCCATAGAGTTTCGAACTGGCAGAAAGCTCCTGGCTCCTGGATTGAGAACATCTCTCTCCTGTCTGCTCTCATCTCATTCTTACAGTTTTGGAATCCATTGAAGACACAGGAACCCCAAGAGAGAAAAGTCTCCTACAGCGAACAAGGTTTAAGAAGAATACTGGGCCCCAACAAAAAGCAAGAATTGCCTACAAGCAAGAATTACCGACAAAAGGACTCCACAGTGAGCTCGAAGCACAGTAACAAGAAACTCTTCAGTTATTGCCTCAAACCTCTCGAATTTATTTTTCTTCTGCTCTTTTCTGTCTCTATTTGAATATGCGTATTGCATATGCATGCTAGTTTGGGTTGCGGCGTATATCTGTAGGCATTAACCGCATTAGAGTTTAAGTTTTAATAAGTTTCACTTTTCTTCTTTAAACCTAAGAAAGCCTGTTTGTGCTCATTTCTTTGCCTTATAATTGGAAAGTGGTGAACAAGGATTCACCAAGGGGGAGCTCAAAAAACGATGTGTTTCAAATTAAATCCTGTTACAGAATAAAGGCTGAAAGGGACTCCTAGACACCTTTCTCACCTGGTTGTAACAGAAATTTGGGTGCTAGCATCCAAAATTGACCCACAGACAAACAAGAGAAATTGGAAATGGGTAGCCAAATTGTTCCCAATCAAAAAAGAACAAGATTTCAATACAGGTTTTCTTGTGATTGTGTGTGATTGAATACTAACATGTCTGCAACTGAAGCTAGTAGCTCCCCAAGCCAGGGTGAAGTAACTTGGGATAAGTTAAAAGCACTGTCTATGGAGGAGTTGAGGAAAATGGCTGAGCAGTGTGGGATCACTTTAAGTGGCAAGGCTAGGATGTCTGAACTCCTAAGACTAGTGTTAACCATTTTTCCCTTGAATCTAAAGAAGCAGAAGCACATTCCAACAGACTATTGTTAGCAAAGATACAATTGGAACAGAGGTAACTTGAATTAGAGGAAAGAGAAAGAGAGAGAGGCAGGAGAGGGAGAGAGAGCCTTTGAAAAGGAACGTGAAGAAAATGAAAGAAAGGAGAAGGAACAGGAGAGAGAGAGAGAGAGAGATAAAATATTCCAGAAAGAATGCAAAGAAAGAGAGTTGAAGCGGCTTGAGTTAACTAGGGGGCGACAGAGTAACCCCAGTGAAAGCATGGCCAATATGGAGGAGTATAATTCAGGGCGAGGTACAAAATTACTAAAACTTGCTCAACTAATTCCAAAATTCAGTGAGGGAGATATGGAAAAAATTTTTGTGTCTTTTGAGAAACTGGCAAGGCAGCTAAAATGGCCAGCTGAGACCTGGTCTCTTTTAATACAAACCAAGCTAACTGGAAAAGCAAATGAGGTTTATTCCTTGTTGCCAGATGAGAGTTCATCAAATTATGAACTGACCCAAAATGTTATCCTCGGGGCATATGAATTAGTACCCGAAGCCTATCGCCAAAAGTTGAGAACCCTCAAAAAGCAAGCTAATCAAACTTATCTGGAGTTTGAAAGAAGTAAGCAGCTGGCTTTTGACCAGTGGCTGAGGGCTCTCAAATACAGCTCAGCTATCAGAATCTCAGAGAAGTAGTTCTGTTAGAGGAATTTAAAAACTCTCTCCCACTCTCAATAAAGACTCATGTAGAGGAGCAACCAGTTCAGAGAGCCCGGCAAGCGGCTGTTCTGGCCAATGCATTTGTTTTAATTTATAAGTCAGTTTCCCAGGGGAGAACTTTTCCTAATCACCCCCACAAATCCAAAAAGGACAAATGTTGGGAAGGTGATCTCCGCCCAGGCAGTCCTGGGAGAGAAAGGAAAGCAGAATACACATGGGGCCCTCCTCTAGCCAAAAAGGAAGGTGCTATGAGCTATGGGGCGGCACAGTGGCGCAGTGGTTAGCAGGGGCGGCACAGTGGCGCAGTGGTTAGCACTGCAGCCTCACAGCTCCAGGGACCCGGGTTCGATTCTGGGTACTGCCTGTGTGGAGTTTGCAAGTTCTCCCTGTGTCTGCGTGGGTTTTCTCCGGGTGCTCCGGTTTCCTCCCACAAGCCAAAAGACTGGCAGGTTGATAGGTAAATTGGCCATTATAAATTGTCACTAGTATAGGTAGGTGGTCGGGAAATATAGGGACAGGTGGGGATGTTTGGTAGGAATATGGGATTAGTGTAGGATTAGTATAAATGGGTGGTTGATGGTCGGCACAACTCGGTGGGCCGAAGGGCCTGTTTCAGTGCTGTATCTCTAATCTAATCTAATCTAAGAGTGAGACCCAGAGACTTGTGTGCTTCCATTGTAATAAAGCAGGGCATTTAAAAGCTGACTGCTGGAAACTAAAGGGAAAACCGCAAGGGTTAATCAGGGCACACCTAATCAGTGAAGACGGAACCCTGATGAAAAGCACAGCAGAACAAGCTGTGGCTTTATTTTTTTTTTTATTCATTCATGGGATGTGGTCGTCGCTGGCCAGGCCAGCATTTATTGCCCATCCCTAATTGCCCTTGAGAAGGTGGTGGTGAGCTGCCTTCTTGAACTGCTGCAGTCCATGTGGGGCAGGTACAACCAGAGTGCTGTTAGGAAGGGAGTTCCAGGATTTTGGCCCAGTGACAGTGCAGGAACGGCGATATAGTTCCAAGTCAGGATGGTGTGTGACTTGGAGGGGAACTTGCAGGTGGTGGGGTTCCCATATATTTGCTGCCCTTGTCCTTCTAGTTGGTAGAGGTCGCGGGTTTGGAAGGTGCTATCTAAGGAGCCTTGGTGCATTGCTGCAGTGCATTTTGTAGATTGTACACACTGCTGCCACTGTGCGTCGGTGGTGGAGGGACTGAATGTTTGTAGATGGGGTGCCAATCAAGCAGGCTGCTTTGTCCTGGATGGTGTCAAGCTTCTTGAGTGTTGTTGGTGCTGACCCATCCAGGCAAGTGGAGAGTATTCCATCGCACTCCTGACTTGAGCCTTGTAGATGGTGGACAGGCTTTGGGGAGTCAGGAGGTGAGTTACTCGCCTCAGGATTCCTAGCCTCTGACCTGCTCTTGTAACCACAGTATTTATATGGCTACTCCAGTTCAGTTTCTGGTCAATGGTAGCCCCTAGGATGTTGATAGTGGGAGATTCAGCGATGGTAATGCCGTTGAATGTCAAGGGGAGATGGTTAGATTCTCTCTTGTTGGAGATGGTCATTGCCTGGCACTTGTGTGGCGCAAATGTTACATGCCACTTATCGTCCAAGCCTGGATATTGTCCAGGTCTTGCTGCATTTCAACACGGACTGCTTCAGTATCTGAGGAGTCACGAATGGTGCTGAACATTGTGCAATCATCAGCGAACATCCCCACTTCTGACCTTATGATTGAAGGAAGGTCATTGATGAAGCAGCTGAAGATGGTTGGGCCTAGGACACTACCCTGAGGAACTCCTGCAGTGATGTCCTGGAGCTCAGATGATTGACCTCCAACAACCACAACCGTCTTCCTTTGTGCTAGATATGACTCCAGCCAACGGAGGGTTTTCCCCCTGATTCCCATTGACCTCAGTTTTGCTAGGGCTCCTTGATGCCATACTCGGTCAAATGCTGCCTTGATGTCACGGGCTGTCACTCTCACCTCACCTCTTGAGTTCAACTCTTTAACTGCCGTAAGAGTGCAACCCAGGAAGCTTACTATGGCTAGTGTAGGTAAATTTAATAGTATTCTTGAAGGTTATCAGGGTTCTGTGTTTGAAGGGAATGTAATCCCATACCCCTCGAGTGGGCCAAGCAAGCCCATAGTGATTCTCAGAGACACAGGAGCCACTAGATCCCTTTTATTGGGAAAAGGCCTGACCTTTCCCCCAGAGTGCAGTGAACACCATGAATGGTATTGGAGGGCAGTGTATGCCTGTACCTGTACACCAGGTGCATCTGGAGTGCGACCTGGTTTCAGGACCGGAGACCATAGGAATTGTTCCTAGTTTGCCTGTGGACAGGGTTGACCTAGTTCTAAGTAATGATCTGGCAGGGGTGAAGTTGGTAGCCCCTCCCCCAAATAGTGAAAGAAATACCGCAGGGGGTCAGAGTAACAGGGCCATGGCAGGAGACGGTCCCCTGCAGTTTCCCTGAATGTGTATTGGCCATGATCAAACCAGCTCCCCCATAGGCACTGCAGGCAGATGACCATGAGGTCTGCCTGTCCAAGACTTTCTTTGGAAAGTTAGGAAACCCAGGGAATTAATTAAATGGATTTTCCTGAGCTGAGGCTCAGCGAGCCGACCCAGTATTGGGAGAGTTAGCACAGGCTGCCCAGTCTGAAAGTGAGTCCTTGCTGCTATTTAAAGACTGAGGTACTGGTGAGGAAATGGAGTTCTCCTCACAAACTGAGAGCAAGGAGTGAGCAGTAGTTCACCAGTTAGTGATCCGCAGAGGTACCCGAAATATTAGGAAGGGCCCACGAGACTATGGTGAAGGCTGTAAGGGAACCTAGACACCTTTCTGACCTGGTCGTAACAGAGGACTCTGATCTTCTCTCCTACTCTCAATTGAGCTAACTCTGGTCCTGCTTGCCTGTCATATGATGCCTTCATCTTCTCTTGTTTAGAAAGCTTAGAAGAATTACAGCTGGCAACATTACCAATCACTAGCAATCCCTCTGGCCTCTGGGTACTTGCTGCAATGAACTGAAACCGGAGGAGAGTCTCTCGGTCATATTGCCTCTTCATGTCAAGACTTCCAGCTTTAATGTCGTCCTTTACATGGACCGACCCGATACACTCGACCTGGATACTTTCTACCATCTTCTGTGCATTAGTGACTTCATGTATTGTAACAATTCACAAACGTTGGCCTACTGGAAGTCCTGCGACGGCTAGTCCAGTTGCGTCAACAATACAAAATACTTGTGGTAGCCATTCGGAGCTCCGATAGCTGCACTGCAAGGTTATCATTCCAATACACTTGATTGGAGAACCATTGTCGGCAGAGCTTGCCACTGTTTTTTAGTTTTTAGTTTTAGAGAGACAGCACTGAAACAGGCCCTTCGGCCCACCGAGTCTGTGCCGACCATCAACCACCCATTTATATTAATCCTATACTAATCCCATATTCCTACCACATCCCCACCTGTCCCTATATTTTCCCTACCACCTACCTATACTAGGGGCAATTTATAATGGCCAATTAACCTATCAACCTGCAAGTCTTTGGCATGTGGGAGGAAACCGGAGCACCCGGAGGAAACCCACGCAGACACAGGGAGAACTTGCAAACTCCACACAGGCAGTACCCAGAATTGAACCCAGGTCGCTGGAGCTGTGAGGCTGGAGTGCTAACCACTGTGCCGCCCATCGGCCGTCCATGTCTCCGCTTTAAAGACGTCTGCAAACACGACATGAAATCCTGTGACATTGATCACAAGTTGTGGGAGTCAGTTGCCAGCGTTCGCCAGAGTTGGCGGACAGCCATAAAGGCGGGGCTAAAGTGTGGCGAGTCGAAGAGACTTAGCAATTGGAAGGAAAAAAGACAGGCGCAAGGGGAGAGCCAACTGTGTAACAGCCCCGACAATCAAATTTTTCTGCAGCACCTGTGGAAGAGCCTGTCACTCTAGAAATTATGATGCGATTAGGCAAGATTTAGGATGCGTAGGATGGGGAAGGAAACTGCAGGGGATGGGAACAATCGAAATGTGGAGCTTATTCAAGGAGCAGCTACTGCGTGTCCTTGATAAGTATGTACCTGTGAGGCAGGGAGGAAGTTGTCGTGCGAGGGAGCCGTGGTTTACTAAAGAAGTTGAAGCGCTTGTCAAGAGGAAGAAGAAGGCTTTTGTTAGGATGAGACGTGAAGGCTCAGTTAGGGCGCTTGAGAGCTACAAGCTAGCCAGGAAGGATCTAAAGGGAGAGCTAAGAAGAGCAAGGAGAGGACACGAGAAGTCATTGGTGGATCGGATCAGGGAAAACCCTAAGGCTTTCTATAGGTATATCAGGAATAAAAGAATGACTAGAGTTAGATTAGGGCCAATCAAGGATAGTAGTGGGAAGTTGTGTGTGGAATCAGAGGAGATAGGGGAAGTGTTAAATGAATATTTTGCGTCAGTATTTACAGTAGAGAAAGAAAATGTTGTTGAGAATACTGAGATTCAGGCTACGAGGCTAGATGGGATTGAGGTTCACAAGGAGGAGGTGTTAGCAATTTTGGAAAGTGTGAAAATAGATAAGTCCCCTGGGCCAGATGGGATTTATCCTAGGATTCTCTGGGAAGCTAGGGAGGAGATTGCAGAGCCTTTGTCCTTGATCTTTATGTCGTCATTGTCGACAGGAATAGTGCCGGAAGACTGGAGGATTGCAAATGTTGTCCCCTTGTTCAAGAAGGGGAGTAGAGACAGCCCTGGTAATTATAGACCTGTGAGCCTTACTTCGGTTGTGGGTAAAATGTTGGAAAAGTTTATAAGAGACAGGATTTATAATCATCTTGAAAAGAATAAGTACATTAGAGATAGTCAGCACGGTTTTGTGACGGGTAGGTCGTGCCTCACAAACCTTATTGAGTTTTTCGAGAAGGTGACCAAACAGGTGGATGAGGGTAAAGCAGTGGATGTGGTGTATATGGATTTCAGTAAGGCGTTTGATAAGGTTCCCCACGGTAGGCTATTGCAGAAAATACGCAAGTATGTGGTTGAAGGTGATTTAGAGCTTTGGATCAGAAATTGGCTAGCTGAAAGAAGACAGAGGGTGGTGGTTGATGGCAAATGTTCATCCTGGAGTTTAGTTACTAGTGGTGTACCGCAAGGATCTGTTTTGGGGCCACTGCTGTTTGTCATTTTTATAAATGACCTGGAAGAGGGTGTAGAAGGGTGGGTTAGTAAATTTGCAGATGACACTAAGGTCGGTGGAGTTGTGGATAGTGCCGAAGGATGTTGTCGGGTACAGAGAGACATAGATAGGCTGCAGAGCTGGGCTGAGAGATGGCAAATGGAGTTTAATGCGGAAAAGTGTGAGGTGATTCACTTTGGAAGGAGTAACAGGAATGCAGAGTACTGGGCTAATGGGAGGATTCTTGGTACTGTAGATGAACAGAGAGATCTTGGTGTCCAGGTGCATAAATCCCTGAAGGTTGCTAACCAGGTTAATAGGGCTGTTAAGAAGGCATATGGTGTGTTAGCTTTTATTAGTAGGGGGGTCGAGTTTCGGAGCCACGATGTCATGCTGCAGCTGTACAAAACTCTGGTGAGACCGCACCTGGAGTATTGCGTGCAGTTCTGGTCACCGCATTATAGGAAGGATGTGGAAGCTATGGAAAGGGTGCAGAGGAGATTTACTAGGATGTTGCCTGGTATGGAGGGAAGGTCTTACGAGGAAAGGCTGAGGGACTTGAGGTTGTTTTCGTTGGAGACAAGGAGGAGGAGAGGTGACTTAATAGAGACATATAAGATAATCAGAGGGTTAGCTAGGGTGGATAGTGAGCGTCTTTTTCCTCGGATGGTGATGGCAAACACGAGGGGACATAGCTTCAAGTTGAGGGGTGATAGATTATAGGACAGATGTTAGAGGTAGTTTCTTTACTCAGAGAGTAGTAAGGGCGTGGAACGCCCTGCCTGCAGCAGTAGTAGATTCGCCAACTTTAAGGGCATTTAAGTGGACATTGGATAGACACATGGATGAAAATGGAATAGTGTAGGTCAGATGGTTTCACAGGGCGGCGCAACATCAAGGGCCGAAGGGCCTGTACTGCGCTGTAATGTTCTAAATTCTAAATTGGCCTTTATAGCCACTCCAGGCGCTGCTTCACAAACCACTGACCACCTCCAGGCGCTTACCCATTGTCTCTCGAGATAAGGAGGCCAAAGAAGAAAAGAAATGTCGGCAGTCAGCCTAGGTATGATGGGTTGTACCATAGATTCACATTTCTTTAAGTACATGTCCTTCAGTATACAGATGGGCAGAAATTTGCACTTGCTCCGGTGTTGATTTTTACTCTGAGCTTATGCTTGCCACTCTTCTGTGGACATATAATCCCAATCATGGTGAATCCCTCAGATTGCACAATAGCATTGGCATGTTGATCCAAATTAACTATGTGAAATACTTGCTGGCTGTTTGTACGAGTGCATTCTTCATCCATGTCCTTCTGGAAATGTGTCTCTCCGCTGACCTGATGTAACAGCTTGGGCTTTTGTTGTGTGTTGGCACACCTTTTATTGCATTTGCCATTGTCTTGCAGAAGTTCTCTCTGCATGTGTCCTGCCACCATTCCTGTGTGCAGTTTCTGAGTTTGGCCTTCTGCACTGCCTTGCCCAATGTCCTCACATGCCACAAGCTTTGCACTGGTCCAGGTACACCTGACAACTGCAAATTCGGTGAGTCAGGCCAGATTTTCCACAAGGCATAGCAGATTTCTGAGCCTTGGTAACCATACCAATAGTTGTAGCCACCCCCAATGCTTGTAACTGTTGATGCCCAGCAATGATGACTTCAAATTTTCTTCCATCATTGAGCATTGCATCTATGGTGGTGCCCTTTTTTTTTCTTTTATTTATTTATTTCGAGATACAGTACTGAAACAGGCCCTTCGGCCCACCGAGTCTGTGCCGACCAACAACCACCCATTTATACTAACCCGACAGTAATCCCATATTCCCTACCACCTACCTACACTAGGGGCAATTTACAATGGCCAATTTACCTATCACCTGCAAGTCTTTGGCTGTGGGAGGAAACCGGAGCACCCAGAGGAAACCCACGCAGTCACAGGGAGAACTTGCAAACTCCACACAGGCAGTACCCAGAATCAAACCTGGGTCCCTGGAGCTTAGAGGTTGCGGTGCTGACCACTGTGCCGCCCAGGTCTTTTTGAAAGGCCCGTAGTGGGGTAATCATGATTACTAGCTCTATAAGCGTTTCCAACAATTCAATATCTGTGAAGTCGCACTCTTGAGCTTTGTCCCTGCACTTCACAACAAACTAGTCAATGGACTCAACATGCCTTTGCCATAAGCTCAAGCCTATGTACTCAGAAATTGACCTTCACCTTGACCTGCTTCTCCAGGAATGTTCATATCTTGCTTGGGTCCTTCTGATCCTCAGCTGACAATCCTGATGTACTGATCAATTGCAGGCCCTCATTGCCCAGTGCGATCTTGATTTTTATAGCTTTTTCCTCTCATTCACTCACTTCTGGATCCAGGAAACACAGTTCCATCTGCTGTCCAACAGCTTAAAGTCAAATGCTGTGTCCGTGCCTTCCAATCCATAGTTGGATACCTGAAAGCCATTTTTTGGATGACCCTGCTTTTTTTTTATAAATATAGAACTTTTACAGGTCTTCTTTTTCACAGGCACACTTCTTTTACAGGCTGTCTGCTTTACAGGTTTTCTGTTTCACAGGTACTGCTTTCTGTTTCCTTTTTAAAACAGGTTTGTTTTTGTAGGCCTGTCACTTTTAAGTGTGAAAAAAAAGCTGCTTTCTTTGTTCACACAGCTTGTTCAATTTTTTTTAAACTAAGAGCAGTTTTTTTCTCTGCAGAGGGCTGAATCTTGCAGTACCAGCAGCTGCCACAGCCAGCCTTTTAGTTTGTGCTGGACCTCCAGTGGTGCTGTTGAGCTCTTCCCACTATTTTTGGCTTAGGCCCCATCCACAAAGGCAAAAAAGGGAAAAATAAAGCAGTTATGGCTGTAGCTACATCTTTTCAAATTTTCTACCTACTGCCAGATTAGTTGAAAGCTCTGATCTCCTGTTAAATTGCCTGCTGTACTCACAGAATTTCAACACCTCCCAGGGTCCTGTCTGCAGTCCTAGCTCACTGCAATGTTGCGGAGTCTCCTGCAGGCTGCACTCCTGGTTAGCAACCTGTTGTTCTTTGTTCGCTCTTGGTGTGTTGTTCAGAAAAAAAATCAAATGTTGCCACAATGTCCTATTTGGTGGTCTTCAGAAACATATATCCCAAACATTGCCACATGCAATATGACTTGTTCCTTTGGTATGTGAACTGTTATAAGATTCACAGGACAACAAGTAATATCCAGAGAATACGTGGGTTTTTATTATAACTTAAACTTGAACAGATATATATACAGTTACTACGGGAGCCACATCTACACACACCTCGCTCTGACAGTCTACACCTACAACTCCCTGGTCATGTGTGACATGACATCACTTCCTCTGGTGATCTTCACTTACAGCCTCTTAAACTGGACCTCTTAAGGTGGTCCCACAACAGAATTGAGCTGAGTTGGTAGTACAACTGTCAGTTGCTCTGCACACTGGCTAACGTTGAGAATATGGCTACCATGAAAACTTAAGTTAAAGTCTTACAAGAGAGTCTGAAAATCAGTATCGCAAAGATTGGGCTTTCGCTTGATACATATAATAATACATTTGGAAATGGGAGTGCATTAAGATTGCATATATTTTTTAGTATAAAACATTAATTATGTATTGTTTAGCAGATTTCAATATGTTAATGACTATTTTTTATCATTTGTAAATTGTTAGTCCTGTTGCAAACTAATGTTTCATGATAGAAATCATTTTCAGGACTTCTGCTATGGTCTGTAACATTCTAAAGGTAAGTTGTTAAAGTTACTTTTTATTGGCAATGTGTATGTCCTTCAGATGTCCCTCATTGGTTATGAAATGGGAAATGGAATGCATTAACACTAATTTTAGTTAAAATAATGTCACTACAACATGATTTTTTTTTTAATGAATTATCATGACCCATATCAAAATAAATTTGAACTTGAGGTATTTTTTTGCTTTGAATTCAATAGATTCAAGTTTGTCTGTGACAGCATCGAGTCTGAAGCTAACCATATCTATCCTGCTTTTGAGGAAATTGCTCAGGACTGTTATCTTCAGAAGCAGGTCCTGCTCTTCAGCTGCGCGGGCCATCACCCGAAATACAAAAGGCTCTGTCCCTGCAGAGACTTTCGCAAGGAACAAGTGGCACTCTGTAAAGGGTGTTTGTGAGGTTTCAAGTTGTTTAAGTATGAAGACTGGGCAAAAAGAATTTCAACTATCTTAATGATGTAGAGGCCCATGAGCACTTCCACGCAATACAAAAAAAACACATGATGGACAAATTTCTTCATCTTCAAGAGAAATATTGAAGAAACTGAAGAAACTCTCAATAATATTTCCACACAGGTTACTTTGTTGTAAAATAAAGGCAAAGTGAACTTTGACAGGCAATACCCAAGCTGTGAACAATTTTAGATTTCTTTAAGTGTTTGATTTTGTTGCATGCAAATGAGAAGTCTATGTGAACTTGTTTTTAACTTAAATACCTTCATGTTTAAATAATGTTTCAGACCACTCCTGTAATCATCAATGATTCAGGATAGATATTTGTATCAAGAATCAACAATTCTGGAATTCATTGATGGATCCTTTTATTTAAAGGATTGAGACTGTAAGGGATCCTTCCTATTCCAGTTTTTGTTATATTTGTTACATGCACAATGTTGCAGAACATCATGAGACCAACGGTAATGTTTTTATCTTTTTAGATTCAGTGCAAAAAATGCAACTGTATTCCTCGAGTACTTTCTGCTCTGTACACACTTATAGTTGGAGCAAATGATTTAATGCAGCAAACAAATCTTACAAATTCCAATATTTATGAAGTTCAGAATGATTTGTTGCCCAATTGCTGCAATGTTACATAAAAAGCTCTGGAAGCAGTGAAAACTGCAGTTTCTGAATAAATCTGAGTGACAACAAATTACTTGGCACAATTAATCACTTCTTGTAATAATACTTATGTGGAAAAATGTTTGATGGAAACAATCAAAATTGCTAGTTTAAATGAGCTAACCTCAACTCTGTATCATGTTTTCACTGAGAATTCCACTGAAAATATTAATAAATATGAATTAAATATGATAATCACAGAATTGTTACCGTGCAGAAGGAGTCCATTCGACCCATCGTGTCCACACCAGCTCTCCGAAAGAGCAATTCACTCAGTGCCATTCCCCCACCTTCTCCCCGTAACGCTGCACATTCTTCCTTCTCATATAACAGTCTAATTCCCTTTTGAATGCTTCAATTGAACCTGACTCCACCACACTCACAGGCAGCACATTCAAGACCTTAACCACTCGCTGCGTGAAAAAGTTTTTCCTCATGTTACTTTTGCCTCTCTTACCAAATACTTTAAATCTGTGCCCTCTCGTTCTTGATCCTTTCACAAGTGGGAACAGTTTTTCCCTATCTGCCCTGTCCAGACCCCTCATGATTTTGAATACCTCTATCAAATCACCTCTCAGCCTTCTCTTCTCCAAAGAAGACAGTCCTAACTTCTCCAATCTATCTTCCTAACTGAAGTTTCTCATCCCTGGAACCATTCTCTTGAATAAATGGACAAATATTTATCGCTGACACATTTGAAATGCTGCATGAGTATTCTTGTTGCGTGTACGTCACTTATATGTGCGGCTTATGAAAAGAAAATCTTTGTATCAGATTGTGAAGTAGCTTGTGTACTGAGGTTCTAAGGGGAAAATCTCTGCAATCTTAAAGTTATATTGTTGGATAATAGGTACAAATGGTCATCTGAAGTTCCTAACTGTGTTACTTTAGTAACAGTAGTAACCCATTTGCTTGCACTAAAATAGAAGACAGAGGTATTTCAGGTAAATGCATTAAACACTCATATCTATTATCCTGCAACATAATCTCAAGGCCTGTGAGTTCAATAGTTTTTCTCATGGGGGAGGCTCTTTGATTTAGAAGTTTCCACTTAGTTCATCTAGGAAATGAGAATAACAATATTTAATGTTGCTAATGTCCCTAATCTAATTAGCAGGTAGTAAAATTAATTTTATGGAAGCATTTTATTTAAACAGGACACAAGGTGAACAAATGTTTGATTTTAAATATTGCATTGTTCCATTATCATAGAGTGTGTGTGAAACATTGCTTTTAAAATTAGCTTACTGAACAACAAATGAACAATCATTTTGTAAATCACAATGCAGCCCTCCTGAAATATTGCTTCCACTCTTGAGAGGTGGGATAAAATCCAACTCAAATAAAATAAATATGTGCACAGCACTACCCACTCACTGTAAATCCTGCACCTGGCTGGAAAGGGGAGCTCAAAGTCACTCAAATTTGAACATAGTAAATACAGAAATTGTTAAACTAGCCTGAAGGAGGATGAATCTGCTTTGATTGCGGTGCAGAGTTTTGGCATGAACTTCACTGTATTGTCACATGCTTGATACTGCCACTACACCAAGCAGTAGCACATGTTAAGAAAACTCTTATGTACAGGTCATATTCAATTTTTCCTCAAATCAAGCTAAAGGTGAAGTTGAGAAGGATCTGGATGACAAGAGATTTGACACTTAATATGTTTAATTACCTTGAAATTACCAATAAGATAAATAGAATGATAAATTTGTAGAGTATAAATCGGAGGATGTCATGCTGACATTATATAGTGACCTGATCAGAATTTTACATCAAGCCATAATTAAGTAACCTAGGTTAGGTGACACAAAGCCTGCCCCCTTGTAAATCACCTCAAACAGCTGGGTACTTCATTTCAATATTCATTGAGGGTGTATCAAGCCTATACACCAATTTTTCAACAATTTTTCTTCAGTTTTTAAAAAAATATTTTTCCCTCTTAGCACTTATATTCTCAATATTATATGTGTCAATTATTAATTTTCCCACCAACTACCAGCATCAATCAGTTTCACAATTGGCATTTCTCTATCCAATATGCCTGGGTGAGGCGGGCCTATGGAGGGAGGCCAGGCAGGTTATGCTACACAAATGATGCTGTATGCTCACTAAAGAATTGCTCTTTAGATCTCTCCAAATGTAGACATGAAGTAATGCTAATGAGCTCATCAGAAACTCTCACCTTCTTTTCACTCTGTCTAAAACTCACCAATATTCATCCTGGCTGTAATAATGCCACAAAGGGAAATCCTGAGGTATAAGTGAAGTCTATGGAAAAGAACATCGGGCAGAGTGCAAAACAGGCTGCCAATTCACTATTGCCTGTTTGCACTACCACCGAAAACAGTTATACCCCCTAGACTCTTGAGTACTGTGTCCAGTTTGGTTACCTTGGCACAATGGAAACACTCAGGTCATGAAGACAATGGCGAGAGGAGCTATAGGGCTGATCATTAATGTCAAATTGAATTATGAAAAGAGACTGGAGCAACTGTGGCTATTTAACCTTGAAAGAAAGTGGTTGCGACTATGGAAGTATAGAGTTAATATGATATTAAATGGTAGATATAGGGTAAATCTTGTCCAGGGTAAGCCTAGACATTAGGACAAAGGAAAAAGCTAAAACTGGTGAAAGACCAGTCAATTTAGGACTGACATCAGGAAGAACTTGTTCATGAAATGAATGATCGAGACTTTGAAATTACAATTATGCTACCACTTTCATATTAATGCAAAATGCTTTTCAGGGAACATCAATGCAAAGGTAGTTCAGGAACCAGGTTGACAATCTAAATCAAGAGGTGTGAGACCACCTACAGTCAGTGAACTCACAACGCCTACCATTAACACTGGTTGTAGTGCAAAGCTATATTTTGAGTTCATTCAACCTCCTGGAGCCTTGCTAAGCTTATGTATCAACCTTTTTAATGCTGTGAAAACCTGGTTGATCCTGCCAGTGCTCTCCTAACATTAAAAGTTGAGTGAGTTCAAAACTCTGTGTGCGCAAATGTAAATACAGACTCAGAGATGCATTGCAGGTGAATTTCCACAGTCCCAGTCATCCACCATAATTTCAGCGGTGGATCTGTGGAAATCCCAGAAAAATATCATTTATGCCATTTCTCTGGATGTTTCTGCAGACATTCTGTCAGAGTTACAGCGAAAGGGATCAAAGGATATGGGGAGAAAGCGGGAACAGGTTACTGAGTTGGATGATCAGCCATGATCATAATGAATGGCGGAGCAGGCTCAAAGGGCTGAATGGCCTACTCCTGCTCCTATTTTCTATGTTTCTATGGCCCCCTGTAGAAATTCAACACCATTGTCACTAAGTTTAGTGCAAGGTGAACCAGGAAGTGTAACTTGGGTCTGCAATCTGAGCAACACACTTTACAGATATCAATCTTAGTATAACTGTAGGTGGCGCCATTTTAATATTAAAAGATTTGCATTAGTATGGCTTCTGGCCCTCTAACATGCAACAATCATCTTTTTCTGATTAAATGCTGGGGAGAAACAATTACAACAATGCAGAAAATTCTATAGATTATCCTCCACTATCTTGATTTTTGGCATTTGTTGCTTTAAACTAAAAACAAATGTTTGTTAACTTTCTTTCTATTAAAGCTTTTAAAAAGTTAATGTCTAATCTTTATATTAGTTAAAAAATTGGTCCTGCAAGCATATATTGCACAGAACCTACCAGACAGAAGTAGACCATTAGTTTATGCTGTTGTTTATATTGCACACAGGTCTCCTCCTACTCTAATTATTTCCTCCCACACAGCCTCCATATTCTTCAATTTCCTTTTCCCTCATGTATGAATCAAGCCCACCCTTGAATGAATCAATGATATCTGCTTGAACCACTCCATGTGGCTGTAAATTCCACATTCTCAACACGCACTGTGTAAAGAAATTTCTTTTAAATTCATTATTTTATCTGTTGGGGTAATCTTACATATATGCCTCTTGCTGTGGATCCACCCACGAGAGGAAACAGTATCTCCACAGGCACTCTAATGATCTTCATCATGTCGCCTCTTGGTTTTTTTTCCAAAGCAAAGAGCCCAGCCTGTTAAATTTTTCTTAATTGATGCATCCTCTAATTTCTGGCAACCTCCCTGGTCAAGCTTGTCTACACTTACTCCAATGCTTCAATATCCTTTTTGTAGTACACAGACAAGAACTGTGCACAGTAATTCAAGAGTGGTCTAAACAAGATTTGATATAAATGTAGCATTACCTCACTGCTTTTATATTTTATTACTCTGGAAGTGAACTCCAGTGCTTTGTTTGTACTCTTTATAGCCGTATCAACGTATGTTGCTACTTTTCATAATTTATATATTTGAATTCACAAATTTCTTTGCTCCTCCACTACCCCATTTGATTTCTTACCTTCCGAGAAATAAGTGGCCTCCTTATTCCTCCGATCATGCTGATCCACCTCACACTTGGTGATTTTGAATTTCATTTGCCATTTATCCACCCACTCTGCAAGCCTGTTTATGTATTCCTTTTGGTATAATCTGCAAATTTTGGCACCATACCTCCAATTCCTCAGTCCAAATCATTTATGTTAAATGGCAAACAAACAGTGGTCACAGCAGAAATCCCTATGGATACCACTTCCCACTTTCTGCCAGTCTGAGAAGCTTCCCTTGACACTTAACCTCTGTTGTCTATTGTGTAGCCATCTTTCAATCCGATTCCACTTGCCCCAAACTTTGTCATTAGTCTCTTAAGTGACACCTAATCAAAGTCCTTCTAAAAGTCTATGTTATACCACATGTACTGCATTGTCCTTATCTACTTTTTCTATTACTTCTTCAGAGTTTAATAACGTTGATTAAAACATGAACTTCCTTTTAGAAATCCATGTTGATGACTTTTTATTACAATTTCTGTCTTTTGATGTTTTGTTATCTCGTCTTTTAGCAAAGATTTCAGCATTTCTCTGGCATTAAGCCAACTGCTCCAGTGCTCCTTGAATTAATTCTATCTTCCTTTTTGAAGTGATGAATTATATTTGCTATCTGCTAGTCCTCTGGCACTATTCCTTTTTCTATCGAATTTTTATAAATGGATATTCTTGCTTGTGCTAGCTCCTATATAGTTTATTTTAGTATTTGTGGCTGCAATCCGTCTGGACCTCGGGTTTATCAAGGACAATGAGGGAAAATTAGAATTTGGGACATGTCAGAATTAAACATAAATGGATTTAATGTTCTGTGTGTATCTTAATACACATAGACACTCAGATTCACACATACATTTCACTGTCATGTCCTTTAATAAATAATTGAGAATATATGTAAGTTGCTGGTTGCATGGCTCACAGCCAGAATAATAAAAGCAAAATATTGCAGATGCTAGAAATCTGAAATAAAAACAAAAAGTGCTGGAAATACTCATCAGGTCTGGCAGCATCTGTGGAGAGAGAAGCAGACTTAACGTTTCAGGTCAGTGACCTTTCATCAGAACTGGCAAAGGTTAGAAATGTAATAGCTTTTAAGCAAATAAAGTGGGGGTGGGGGAAGGAAAACAAAAGGAAAGGTGTTGATAGGACAGAGGGTCAGAGAGATTAAGTGACAAGGAAGTCATGGGGCAAAGGCAAAGAGTGTGCTAATGGTGTGGCGAAAGAAAAAGCATTGGTGCAGAGAGGGTGTTAAATGACAGAATAATGAACAGGCCTAGCCAGCTCACAGCCAGTTGATTGCAAATTTTTGTGTATGTTGATGAAGTTAGGAGTCAGCACCATCTGCTGGTCATTACAGGCAACTGTACACACAAGATTATCAGTCCAAATGTTCAGTTTCGATATTAAATGTTGATATAAAAGAATGAGTAAAAATGGTGACAACAGGAAATTAATGCATACACAGTTACCTTGTATGTTCAGACACTTACTGCTAAACTTCCTGTTGACACAATCTTTGGTTATTTTATAAAATATCTTCAAGCAAGTCAGAGATATATTGCTTTTTATATGTAAGTTCATATGTAACGTTTATAAATTTTATGTTGTTACAAGTCTTATTTCCAATACTTTCAGATGAGGGAGAGTGCAAGATGGTAAAGTATTTTCAAAAAGTATATGGAGTGAAATGAGTGAATTCCCATCTTTTATTTATTGGTAGCTTTTATTGAGTGATGATCGTTGAATGGTTGGTTTCATATATCATTCGAGGTATTTTTAGGAGTTATGTACCCACTTTGCAGTCTTTTGATTGATACTTTCCTTACCATTTCATTTATTGCTTTTTCATCCATTTGAATTTTTACTCAAGTATATACAAAGCTGATACAGAAATGTGTACATAAAGAGGTGTGTACCCTGTTATACCCAAAATACGCACTCAACATGATGAGGAGATTTGGAGGCCTCCCACACAGGAGGAACAGGGCGCTCTGAAAATGGTGGGCTAGGACTTATTGCCCCATTCCAACCAATGCTGTAATGCTGCTAAATTTCTAAAGGCCTACCACTGGAAGGCAGGAGCATACACCTGAGCCAGGCAGTAGACCTCTTTGATGTGCCAATTAGAATCCTATGATCTACAAAGGGCCTTGATTGCCATTTTAGGACTCAACTGAGTGGAATGCACTGGCAGAGATTTTTGTATCATTGTTAGCCACGGGAGAGGTACCGGAAGACTGGAGGATAGCTAATGTTGTGCCTTTATTTAAGAAGGGCAGCAGGGATAAGCCAGGGAACTACAGGCCAGTGAGCCTTACATCAGTGGTGGGAAAGTTATTGGAAGGGATTCTGAGAGACAGGATTTAATATGCATTTGGAAAGGCAAGGTCTGATTTGGGATAGTCAGCATGGCTTTGTGCGTGGGAAATCATGTCTCACGAATTTGATTGAGTTTTTTGAGGAGGTGACCAAGAGGATCGACGAGGGTAGGGCGATGGATGCTGTCTACATGGACTTTAGCAAGGCCTTTGACAAGGTCCCGTATGGTAAGCTGATCCAGAAGGTTCGAACACATGGGATCCAGGGTGAGTTAGCCAATTGGATACAAAACTGGCTTGATGATAGGAGGCAGAGGGTGGTAGTGGAGGGTTGTTTTTCAGATTGGAGGCCGGTGACCAGTGGTGAGCTGCAGGGATCGGTGATGGGCCCTCTGTTGTTTGTCATATATATTAATGACTTGGATGTGAACGTAGGGGGCATGATTAGTAAGTTTGCAGATGACACCAAAATTGCTGGTATGGTGGACAGTGAAGAAGGTTGTCTAAGGTTACAACAGGATATAGATAAACTGGGAAAGTGGGCAAGGGATATAGCAAATGGAATTTAACACAGACAAATGCGAAGTGATGCATTTTGGGAAGTTAAACCAGGGCAGGACATGTACAGTGAATGGCAGGACCCTGGGGAGTGTTGTTGAGCAGAGAGACCTTGGGGTGCAAGTACATAGTTCCCTGAAAGTGGCAACACAGGTAGACAGGGTGGTGAAGAAGGAGTATGGCATGCTTGCCTTCATCGGCCGAGGCATTGAGTACAAGAGTTGGGACGTCATGTTACAGTTGTACATAACGTTGGTTAGGCTGCATTTGGAGTACTGTGTGCAGTTCTGGTCGCCGCACTACAGGAAAGATGTGATTAAACTAGAGAGGGTGCAGAAAAGATTCACAAGGATGTTGCCTGGTTTGAAGGGCTTGAGTTATAAAGAGAGATTGGATAGGCTGGGTCTGTTTTCCCTGGAGCGAAGGAGGCTGAGAGGGAACATGATCGAGGTATATAAAATTATGAGAGGCATAGATAGGGGAGATAGCCAGAGTCTGTTTCCCATGGTAGGGGTGACTAAAACCAGAGGGCATAGATTTAACGTGAGAGGGAGGAGGTTTAAAGGGGAACAAAGGGGTAAATTTTTCACACAAAGAATAGTGGGTATCTGGAATGAGCTGCCAGAGAAGGTGGTGGAAGCAGGAACAGTATCAACAATTAAAAGGCATCTGGACAGGTACTTGAATGATCAAGGCATAGAGGGATATGAAATTAATGCAGGCAGGTGGGATTAGTATACATAGGCATTATGGTCGGCATGGACGCAGTGGGCCAAAAGGCCTGTTTCTTTGCTGTACGACTCTATGACTCTATGACAGTTTCAACTAGTGGTCCAGTCAAAGAGGAGCCCAGAAAAGGTACATTTTAATTTATTTTTGTGGGGCTGGGAGGAGTAGGAGTGCTCCATCAAAATAACCTCGGCTGCTGGCACGTTGGGTCTCCTCCATCGAGGAACAGAGCCCTTCCCTCAGACCTACCTTTCTCTGGCCCAGAGGCCAGCCAGCCTGCCAGATAATGCAGCGTAGGTGCCAACAGGCTGTTCCAAGGCGCATGTTTTCTGCCTCCAGACTGTCCACTGTACATTAAAGAGGCCTGATCCTCAAAATAGACTGGGTCTCCCATCAGGACTTTTGGGTAGCTGGCTGGCACACGCTGCCAACTGACAGTCCAAACACCGCACTGGAGGAAAATCTAACCCAGTCATTTTACATATATTTGCACGGCCAATGGCATTGCTTCTGCTAAGTCAAAGTATGTTCTATTCTACATGAACATGATACAACTAATCACAATTAATTATTCTGCTGCTAAAGTTTAAGTATGTGCCCTTTAAGGTTATTAATTCTAACTGATGTTAAGTAAATACAGCAAAGTTAAATCTAAGGTTAATTGCTTTTCATGTTAGAGACTAGAACCATGGCTTTGTTTCGGGACAGTCAATTAAGAGCCTGGAGACATTATGGCTTTGGTATTTTCTGTTCCTGGAGCTGTTATTTTGTACATCACAAATGATTACTTTTGTTTCGGTACATTATTTTGGAGTGTGACACAGGTGGACAGTGTGTGGCGTTTGATATGTGATGGACAGGAAGTGTACACATACGTAAAGCTTTCATGATATTACAGATAGATCTTCCCTCTGAAAATAATGCAGCTCTTCAAATGAAAACTACAGGTAAGTTTACTTCTTTACAATTGATCTGTGCTTGTCTTAGTAGGAGTAACTTTCTGACCGTGCTCCTGGTATGGAGATTCTCCAACTTAGGCATGTATTGGAAATTTGGGCACATGCTTCCCGTTGGCAGACACTGTGCATTCCCTAATTTTCATTGGATCAGGCTCCCTAGCAGGAATGCAAAGTTGGAAAATTGCCCCTAAAATTGCCTCATTTCATCTTTGATTTGGTTCTTTGGCCAATTTCTTAAGTGAAAATATCCTATTACCTGTTCTGGCAGACAAGTGAGATTGACTAGTGAAGAGGTTGTGACAAAAGGGCAGATTTCACAGTTCTTACCCACATTGTATCAGAAAATCATAAGTGGGCCACCAGAGATTTTCCAATACATGTTCACGGCAAATAAGTTACCCCACCACAGGCAAACACTCTCAAAATCTATCCTCAAAGGTGGTATTTTTCTGTGCTGTATTTTCATTATGATACTTTTGAGATTAAAACTAAATTTGCTTAAAGTGATAACCCAGTCTTAGAGCTGCAAATCCCATTCTGCCTGAGTGAGAGCTCCCTCTATAAGTTTGTCAACTTATTTCAGAGATTTGTTAGTCAGTAAAATTAAATTAGCCCACTAACATTGTGACATGCTTTGTTATTTTTCCATGTTAGGTGGAGAATTATGAAACAGATTGAAATTCACTGTAAATGTTATCTGCTCTAATTCACATATTACGTGTAACATAAACTCACTTGCTGTTTTGTCCACAAGAGTTTGCATCAGTCCGCCGCCATCTGGAAGGTAGGAGAAACATACATGGAGGCATTTGTGAGACTACAGTATCCAGTTCACATAACAAGGGGTTTGCTTCATTGTTACAAATTCTGGGTCACTCTATCATAGGACTAGATAACGAGGTCTAATGGAAAATGCCTACAAATTACCTTAACAGAAAAAGTTTCCATTTCCCGACTGTACATCCAGGAGGTGTCTGTAGAATAGGTCATTCTGGTCTCTGAAGGAGGTAGTGTAGATATAGCCCATAAGTTTTTTTTTTCTTAGAGATACAGCACTGAAACAGGCCCTTCGGCCCACCGAGTCTGTGCCGACCAACAACCACCCATTTGTACTAACCCGACAGTAATCCCATATTCCATATCACTTACCTACACTAGGGGCAATTTACAACAGCCAATTTACCTATCACCTGCAAGTCTTTGGATGTGGGAGGAAACCGGAGCACCCGGCGAAAACCCACGCAGACACAGGGAGAACTTGCAAACTCCGCACAGGCAGTACCCAGAATCGAACCCGGGTCCCTGGAGCTGTGAGGCCACGGTGCTAACCACTGCGCCACTGTGCCGCCCGCTGTGAGTGAAGAAAATGGGAAAATAATTCTCACATAAACGACCTGTTTTCTTCTATTTAAAAACATTCTGAAACAAACGTTCAACAACAACAACAACTGCTTGCATTTATATAGAACCTTTAACATTACAAAAAGTCCCAAGTCTCTTCACAGGAGCGTTACCAAACAAAATATGACATCGAGCCACATAAGAAGCTATTCGGGCAGATAACCAAAAGTTTGGGTCAAAGAGGAAGGTTTTAAGACGCATCTTAAATGAGGTAGAGAAGTAAGGAGGGAATTCCAGGCTGCCCAGGCCCTAAGACCTCAAAGAATTGTTGATAAAGTATATTGTCCGAGAAAAATGATGGATTTCCAACTATGTTCTGCCTTATCTTTCTTGCAGCCTTGGTGCCCATATCAGCAAAATGAAAACAAACACACAACTTAAAAGAAAGGTAAGTGAAGTAACAACCTCTTGTATGGCTGAGTGAAAATAAGTACCTTTTCCTTTATTGAAGCAATTTTTTAAAGATTTGGGGATAGAGTTTCCACTTTGGGTACAATCGGTGATCGGGTGCAAATTGCAACTAAAATTGCACTCAACTTGAGAAGGGTTTCCTTCCTCAGGTTTCTGCTTAAACTCTTTTGTACATCAGTGAGCATAAAATCTGGCATGAACAATGCAATCGGGCAGCGTTTCAGGGCATTTTGATTTCAGAGGTATTCCTTGATATATTTGAGAGCGGTAACTTAGTGCAGCTTTATAAATAGAGTTGAAAATGGATTTATCATAAAAAATAAGCATTTTTAATCAGAGCCTCCACCTGTGAGTAAACCAATTTTAAATAAATGACAAAAAACTATATAGAACCATATATTGGTGTACAGTTTCTTAGTAAATTACAAGTATATATATGTATATTCAAAAGCTTTTAAAAGCATGCTTATTAGTGTCCTTGCACCCAAAAGAACCAGTCTGATTTTAAGAGCCTCTTTGAAAAGCCACAAACAGGCACAAATAGTGGAAACTCACAATGTTGATTAATTAGATGGCATTGCCAGTTTCATGAGAGGGACCAGCATTTAGCGCAATATTTTTAAGCTAGTGCAAAAGATCGTGGAAACTCACTTTCTGCTGGGTGTAATTTGCACTTGAAATTCCACAATCTTTTGTGCTGGTTTGGCCGATTTCAAGCGAATTGCGCTGAAAAAGAAGCGCAGCCGAGTGCAAACTCCAGGTCTATTGTTAAATCGAAAGAGTTGGTCTATCTCTGACTGGTGGTCTATTTTGGACTTGAATTGGCTGTCTGTGCAGCTTGTAACATACAAAAATACATAATTACACAAGAATGACTCCTCTGTAGGCATAAAAATACATCTCCCTTCTCCTTCTGACCTCATCTCAGAGAGGCAAGAAGCAGATAAGTGATATATCACTTAGGTACTATATGCGCCTATAATTGGACAATTGCTGTAGGATGCTACAGGCAAGGCCTCAGTGCCACAACGGGTAGGCAACCACAACCAGAATGGGAGAGGAGAAGTGGAGGACATTGTCTGCCTGCTGTGCTGTGTGCTCTGCACACATTGGTATGGTCTTGGGTTATCGGCACAGCTGGGCAGCTAACCTCCAAAAGCGGAACAGGCCACCACCCAAACCAGTGGCAAGAGGAGGCTGCCGTCTGAGACAGACTACAGCAGCTCCTCCTCACTGGATGAGGAAGTGCCAGAATGATGGCACTTGCAAAAGAGGGAGCAGAACTCAAAGGAGCTGGAAGATAAATCCCCCCAGCCCCTGGACACTGGAAGCTGTGATGGGCCCAGGGTGCCCCCAAACCCAAAGCGCCAAACCTAGCAACATGCCCAGCGCATCCCCACTCCAGGACACCGAGAGCAACGACACGTCTGACGCACTCCAGCTCCGGGAAGCCGGCAACAGTGATGTTTCCGAGGAGGAACAGAGGGGAACAGCAGAGGACAGCCCAATCCTTGCTGCCTACAAGACCCCCCCCTCCCCCCAACCCCGATGTCACCCCAGCGAAACAAACCCTGCATGAAAAACCAGGAGGGGTTTCTGAGCCTAACGATCGTGAAACAGCTTGCGTACACTATGGGTATGCAGGAACATCCTGAAGGACTGGGACTAGCAAGGACAAATGGTATGGGAAGCAACAGCTAACTTAAAAGATGGGTATAAGGATTGCTTCAATTAATGTGCGTAGCATTAAATCCACTACGCGATGTGTTTCAACCTTGGATTACCTCGCCAAGGTCAAAGCCGACCTACTGTTTCTGCAGGAGTGTGGAATACCACACCTCAGCAACTACAGGCAATGGTTGAGATGGTGGTCCCACGGACTATCGATCTGGTCAGGGGGTAATAATTCACGTGCCTCTGGCCTGGGTATTCTGCTGTGGGGAGGTAACTTCACCATCCCTGAGGTTAAGGAGGTGGTGGGCGTCATCTCCTCGTAGCAGATGTAATGTACAACAATGCTCCGCTCCGGTTGATCAACGTGTATGCCCTGGTTCAATGCAGCGAGCGGCTGACCGTCTTCCAGCAGCTGCCACTGCTGCTGACGATGTCCAGGCCGGTCATTCTAGGTGGTGACTTCAACTGCATCATCGATGCAGCTGGATGATCCGGCAGTGACAACAGCAAACTGGACGCTACGTCCAGATTCCGAATGGAAACATTAAAAGATGCCAAACTGCACGACATCTTCAGCAAACCTGCAGACGGAGCACAGTGTAGATACAGCTGGTCAAGACCGGACGGGTCTGCCCATTCCAGGATTGACTTCCTGTTTGAGTCCCGCGCTGTCACAGTCAGATCCACCGACATCAAGCCGGTGTTCTTCTCCGACCATTGCCTCTTACTGGCTGACTGTCACTTACAGGAAGACCTGCGGGTTGGCAGGGGGATATGGAAGCTCAATGTTACACTGCTAACCCCAGAGAATGCTGAGGAACTTAAAAGGGATTACAAAGGTTGGAGGACCATGAAACCCCTCTTTGAGTCTCCAGTTCACTGGTGGGAGGCGATCAAGGAGAACATCAAGTGGTTCTTTATCCTCAAAGGTGTTCAGAGGGCGAGAGAGACAGAGAGAAATGTCTCGACTCCAGAAAAGTATGCAAAATCTGCTCCGGCTTCAGTCGATGGGGGTCGAGGTCAAGGAGGATCTCCAAGAGGTGAAGAGTCAGCAGGCCTCGCTCTTTGCCACGGAGGCCTCCAAGATGATCTTCCAGTCCAGAGTCCGCTCCATTGAGCAGGATGAGATGTGCTCACGTTACTTCTTCCAAAAGGTAAACAGAGAGAGAGGGAGCTCTGTGATCAGCAGCCTGAAGGAAGAGGATAGCTCGGTAACATCTTCGCAGTCCGACATACTGAGGATCAGCAAATCCTTTTATGCTGGGCTGTACGACGTGAAGCCCACAGACAGCAGAGCCTCCCAGTCCTTCCTGTCATCTACCACAGAGGTCTTAGATGACAGCATGAGGGAGAGACTGAACAAGTCGCTAACTCTGGACGAGCTGACAAAGGCTGTCAAGTCCTTTGAGACGAGTAAAACTCCCGGAAACGATTGCTTACCAGTTGAGTTGTATTCGGCCCTGTGGGACTGGGTCAGCCCGGACCTGCTGGAAGTATACGAGAGTATGCTCCTGGCCAGCAGCATGTCAGAATCCATGAGGAAAGGCATCATCACCCTCATCAATAAGCGGAAGGGGGAGAGGGCAGAAATCAGAAATTGGCGGCCCATCTCACTACTTAATGTTGACTACAAGATTCTGTCCAAAGTCACAGCCAGTCGAGTCAAGTCTGCTCTGGAATTGGTGATTCACCCTGATCAGACCTGTACTGTACCCGGCAGGAAGATCTCTGATAGTCTCGCACTACTCAGGGATACAATCACCTATGTAATGGACAAAAGGGTGGACACCTGCCTCATCAGCCTGGACCAGGAGAAGGCTTTTGACAGGATATCGCACACCTACATGATGGATGTGCTTTCCAAAATGGGATTTGGGGAGGGAATCTGCAATTGGATTAAACTGCTCTACACAATCATCAGTAGCGCAGTCTCAATCAATGGGTGGGAATCAGAAAATTTCCCAATCCAATCTGGAATCAGACAGGGCTGTCCTCTCTCCCCGGTCCTGTTTGTTTGCTGTATTGAACCTTTTGCTGAGTCTATTAGGAAGGATGCGAGCATAAGAGGGGTGACAATCCCAGGCAGTGGAGGCACTCAGGTTAAAACCTCTCTGTATATGGATGACGTCGCCGTCTTCTGCTCGGATCCGCTGTCCGTTCGCAGACTGATGAGCATCTGCGACCAGTTCAAACTGGCCTCAGGAGCCAAAGTTAACCACGACAAGAGCGAGGCGATGTTTTTTGGGAACTGGGCTGACCGATCCTTTGTCCCCTTCACCGTTAGGTCAAACTACCTGAAGGTGCTGGGGATATGGTTCTGAAGGGCTGGGCGTGCACAAAAACCTGGGAGGAGCGAGTAGTCAGGGAACACCACAAACTGAGCATGTGGGAGCAGCGATCTCTCTCCAGTGTGGGTAAGAACCTGGTCATCAGGTGCGAGGCATTCACGTTGTTGTTGTATGTGGCGCAGGTCTGGCCCATACCCCACCCCTGCGCCGTGGCGGTCACCCAGGCCATTTTCCGTTTCATCTGGGGATCCAAAATAGACCAGGTCCGGAGGGACATGATGTTCAAACCTCTGATAAGGGCGGGAAAAATCTACCCAACATCACCCTCATCCTGATGACCACCTTCGTGTGCGTAGAGCCCCAGTACGCAAACATCAAGTGTCACTACTTGCTGAGGTTCTATCTGTCCCTGGTGTAGAGAAGGTTGAGCCTGGTCACATTGCCGCGGAACACTCCATCCAGTTGGACCGTGCCATACCACCTATCCCTCGTGGGAAAGTTTCTGCGGAGAAACACCTTTGACCACCAATCCATCAGGCAGTGGTCTGCACGGAATTTCCTCAAGGCCCTACGGGAAAAGGGAATGGGTGGATCCTGTCGGATGGTTCCCTGAGCAGACTGCCAAAGTCATTTGGCAGAATGTCTCATCACCAGAACTTTGAAACAAGCACCAGGATGTAGCTTGGCTGCTCGTGAGAAGAGCCCTCCCCGTCAGCTCCTTCCTGCACACCCGAAGTCTCACTCCCTCTGCACAATGCCCTCAAGGTGGCTGTGGTGGGGAAGAGATGGTTGCCAACCTCCTCCTGGAATGTGTCTTTGCAAAGCAGGTGTGGAAAGAGATGCAGTGGTTTTTGTCGAGATTCATCCCAAGCACTCTGCTCTACGTGCTGAGGGACGCACTAAAGCTTGGGGCAGCCGCAGCAAAGGCTCAATGGGGAAAGACCACTGTGTAAGGTTCCCCCCACCAAGCTGAACTGAGGGGCTGGATCCATGGAAAACACCTCGAACTGTATCCAGAAAATATTTGTTTGCTGTAAAATGTACATGGCATGTAAAATGAAATGGAAGGGTCGTGAGGCAACTCACTCCTGTATTGAAGGAAACTGATCTCCTTTGCGCTCTTTGTATTGTCTGACTTGGTGCAGTTTGGAACTGTTTTGTAATGTATTTTTTACAGATTTTTATGAATAAAGTATATTTTGGAAAAAAAAATCTGCACAGCTGGGCATGGTCTTGGGTGGTCGGGACACGTTGCCATACTATCAGGTGAGAGGGTCGGATGGCCATATTTCTGGGTGAGAGGGTTTGCTAACAGCAAGGGTGGGCACTGAGGATCATCAGTGCGTAAGCTGAGAGGAGTAGCAAAAGCAAAGATGCCAAGGCAACTTCATCTCTGCAGGACAGTGCTCTGAAGGCGTACTGATCACCCGTCATGAGTCTCACCCTGTCTTTTTGGAATCCCAACAGAGGGAGGGCCCAGAGGCAGCTACACCTGCCCATGAAGTTCCACAACAACAGCGACAGCAGCCAACCATGCCAAGAAGAGTCCACCTGTGCCAGCAGTGTACCAATCTCAAATCAGCTACCTCCAAATGTCCAAACGACGGCATCAGCGGAGACTGTGGCTCTCCAAGGAGGCTGTCACCGACTTATGGGCCATGCTGCAGGACAAGTTGCAGCCTATGGGATTTGGTCATCACCCTATGCCAGTGGTCCTGAAGATTACAGTGGAACTAAACTTTTACATGTCTGGATCTTTCCACAGATCCACCGGGGGCCTGTTTTGGATCTCCCAGGTAGCAGCTCACTGCTACATCAAGGAGGTGACCAATGCCCAGTTCAAGAGGGCCGGTGACAGACCAACCCTGACTGTCAGGCTGAGAGGGTCATTGCCTTTGGGACCATCACTGGATTTCCCCGGGTGCAAGGTGTGATAGATTGCACGGATGTGGGCATCAAGGCTCCGACAGGAAGGGTTTTCATTCCATCAACGTTCAGCTGGTCTGCGACTGCCAATAGCGTTTCCTGCAGGTGTGTGCCTGCTTCCCGGGAAACAGCCACAATGCCTACATACTTTGACATTCCCAGGCATCACATTTTTTCAGGCCCCCTGCTTGCCTTCAGGGATGGATTCTCAG
This sequence comes from Heterodontus francisci, assembly GCF_036365525.1. Classification (NCBI taxonomy): domain Eukaryota; kingdom Metazoa; phylum Chordata; class Chondrichthyes; order Heterodontiformes; family Heterodontidae; genus Heterodontus; species Heterodontus francisci. Next base: position 43,748,403 of record NC_090396.1, read on the forward strand.
GATCAAGGGCTACTTTGCCTGTGAGGAACCCTCACACTGCAGCACAGGGGAGCTACAACACCTGCCACGGCTCCACCTGAACAACCATCCAACAGGCCATTTAGCTGCTGAAGATGAGATTCTGGTGCCTGGATTGATCTGGTGGAGCCCTGCAGTATGACCCATAAAGGGTCTTGCATATCACAGTGGTCTGCTGTTCTCTGCACAATCTAGCGCTACAGAGGGAGGAGGCCTTGCCTGAAGAGGACATGATTGATCGCCACTCCTCAACTGACAAGGAGGCTAATGAGCAGGCAGCACTGGATGCTGAAGCCCTTACACCAGAGGCCAGACAGATTGAGCGACAGGTGAAGGAGGCAAGAGGCAGTCTTACCGCTTCCAGCCGCCACCGTATCTTTATTCCATTTATTACAAACTCTGCTTCAACCTCCCTAAATCTTTCTTCCCCTCTGCATCTATTTGTGTGTGTGTGCCTCTCATATGCCTGTGAGCATGGATGCGTTGTGTATTTTAGTAATTTTATCCTGGTTACAGTGATAACTTACATCTTTCTTGTTTAACCTCAAGAAAACCTGTCTGATTGGTTCATTTGCAATTGCAATTAGAGTGCCGTGAGTAAGGGCTCACTGAGGTGGCAAGCTAACAATCACTGTGTTTTAAAAGATAAACCCTGTTATGGCCAAACCAGAGAAGGGGCGAGAGTGGAGCCTGAGACCCCTTCCTCACCTGGTCATAACACCATGCACTCACTCACCTGAGACATTGCAGCAGTTATGGAATGGATGGACTCCTCCATCGTCTGCTCATGGCTGCGCATTGCCTCTGGCATCAGTGGCACAGTGGTTAGCACTGCAGCCTTATAGCTCCAGCGACCCGGGTTCGATTCTGGGTACTGCCTGTGTGGAGTTTGCAAGTTCTCCCTGTGACCACGTGGGTTTTCACTGGGTGCTCCAATTTCCTCGCACAGCCAAAAACTTGCAGGTTGATAGGTAAATTGGCCATTATAAATTGCCCCTAGTATAGGTGGGGATGTGGTAGGAATATGGGATTAATGTAGGGTTAGTATAAATGGGTGGTTGATGGTTGGCACAGACTCGGTGGGCTGAAGGGCCTGTTCAGTACTGTATCTCTAAAATAAAAAATCACCGCCATATTTTGCCTTACCTCTCTCTGCAGCTCCAGCATGCCCTGTGCTGTCAACACCAGAGGCTCGGTATCAGCCTGGGGCTCAGGTGCCTATGCATTGCTCTCACCAGCTTGTGATCCTAATTCTACAGCTGAGCGTAAACCCACCAAGGTGATAGTATCTGTGCTGGTGGAAGAGTCATGTGATGGTGCATCCTTTGACTTTTCCCTCTCCTCAGAAGTTGACTACTGACCCCTTTCTGCTGGAGTCTCCTGCGGACACCAACCTACATGAAAGAACACAATCATATGTGGGTTAGGCTGTGCAGATCCAGTCATGCCAACCATGTGTGATGTGGATCTCTGGAAATGTGCTGTATGTTGTTTTTTTTTTTTTTTTTCCTTTTTTTTTTTGCGAGGAGCAGCCTTGACAGAACGAGGTGCGGAGCGGACTTTCAGCTGAGCGGTCAATTTCAGTAAGTTGCAAGTTAATCCCTTTTTTGTTTCGGAGGACCGGGGACTGCTGGGTAGGGGAAAACTATTTATTTGGGCAGTTTTAAAATCTTTGTCTTTTGCGAGGAGCAGCCTTGACAGAACGAGGTGCGGAGCGGACTTTCAGCTGAGCGGTCAATTTCAGTAAGTTGCAAGTTAATCCCTTTTTTGTTTCGGAGGACCGGGGACTGCTGGGTAGGGGAAAACTATTTATTTGGGCAGTGGCAGTACCCGAGACACTACACTTGTAGTGTCTCCCACCCACCCTCCTCCTCTAACCAAAAAAAAAGGACTCTAGTGTGTTGATAAGGTAAGCTTTTTATTTAAAAAGTTCAGTCCGTCGGATTGCTAAGCGAACAAGTTTTGACTTTTTTTTTTTCGTTTGGTTTTTCAGTAGATTTATTGGGAATCCAGAATAGTGGGAATGGAGGTAAAGGCAGTTGTATGTTCCTCCTGCAGAATGTGGGAGGTAGGGGTCGCCAAGAGTGTCCCTGCTGACTGCATCTGCGGGAAGTGCACCCAACTCCAGCTCCTCGCAGACCGCGTTAGGGAACTGGAGCTGGAGCTGGATGAACTTCGGATCATTCGGGAGGCGGAGGGGATTATTGACAGGAGTTATAGGGAGGCAGTCACACCTCAGGTAAAAGAAGTAGGTAGATGGGTTACCGTCAGGGGAAGGAAAGGGAACCAGCAGGCAGTGCAGGGATCCCCTGTGGCCGTTTCCCTCAACAACAGGTATACCGTTTTGGATACTGTTGGGGGGGACGACTTACCAGGGGTAAGCAATGGGGTGCAGGTCTCTGGCACAGAGTCTCTCCCTGTTGCTCAGAAGGGAAAAGGGAAGAGGAGCAGAGCATTAGTCATTGGGGACTCCATAGTTAGGGGAACAGATAGGAGGTTCTGTGGGAACGAGAGAGACTCACGGTTGGTGTGTTGCCTCCCAGGTGCCAGGGTACGTGATGTCTCCGATCGTGTTTTTGGGATCCTTAAGGGGGAGGGGGAGCACCCCCAAGTCGTGGTCCACATAGGCACCAACGACATAGGTAGGAAGAGAGATGGGGATTTAAGGCAGAAATTCAGGGAGCTAGGGTGGAAGCTTAGAGCGAGAACAACCAGAGTTGTTATCTCTGGGTTGTTGCCTGTGCCACGTGCTAGCGAAGAGAGGAATAGGGAGAGAGAGGAGTTGAACACGTGGCTGCAGGGATGGTGTAGGAGGGAGGGTTTTGGTTTCCTGGATAATTGGGGCTCTTTCTGGGGTAGGTGGGACCTCTACAAACAGGATGGTCTTCACCTGAACCAGAGGGGTACCAATATCTTGGGGGGGAGATTTGTTAGTGCTCTTCGGGGGGGTTTAAACTAAATCAGCAGGGGAATGGGAACCTAAATTGCAGTGCCAGTGTACAGGCTGTTGAGAGTAGTGAGGTAGGGGATAAGGTTACAGGGACGCAAGAGGGCACTGGCAAGCAAGAACTTGGTTTAAAGTGTGTCTACTTCAACGCCAGGAGCATCCGGAATAAGGTGGGTGAGCTTGCAGCATGGGTTGGTACCTGGGATCCTGATGTTGTGGCCATTTCGGAGACATGGGTAGAGCAGGGGCAGGAATGGATGTTGCAGGTTCCGGGATTTAGATGTTTCAGAAAGAACAGAGAAGAGGGTAAAAGAGGGGGGGGAGTGGCATTGTTAATCAAGGAAAGTATTACAGCGGCAGAAAGGACGTTTGAGGACTCGTCTACTGAGGTAGTATGGGCCGAGGTTAGAAACAGGAGAGGAGAGGTCACCCTGTTGGGAGTTTTCTATAGACCTCCGAATAGTTCCAGAGATGTAGAGGAAAGGATAGCGAAGATGATTCTCGACAGGAGCGAGAGTAACAGGGTAGTGGTTATGGGGGACTTTAACTTTCCAAATATTGACTGGAAATACTATAGTTCGAGTACTTTAGATGGGTCTGTTTTTGTCCAGTGTGTGCAGGAGGGTTTTCTGACACAGTATGTGGACAGGCCAACCAGGGGCGATGCCACATTGGATTTGGTACTGGGTAATGAACCCGGCCAGGTGTTCGATTTAGATGTAGGTGAGCACTTTGGCGATAGTGATCACAATTCGGTTAGGTTTACCTTAGCGATGGGCAGGGACAGGTATATACCACAGGGCAAGAATTATAGCTGGGGGAAAGGAAATTATGACGCGATTAGGCAAGATTTAGGATGTGTAGGATGGGGAAGGAAACTGCAGGGGATGGGCACAAACGAAATGTGGAGCTTATTCAAGGAGCAGCTAATGCGTGTCCTTGATAAGTATGTACCTGTCAGGCAGGGAGGAAGTTGTCGAGCAAGGGAGCCGTGGTTTACTCAAGAAGTTGAAGCGCTTGTCAAGAGGAAGAGGGCGGCTTATGTTAGGATGAGACGTGAAGGCTCAGTTAGGGCGCTTGAGAGTTACAAGCTAGCCAGGAAGGATCTAAAGGGAGGGCTAAGAAGAGCAAGGAGAGGACACGAGAAGTCATTGGCGGATAGGATCAAAGAAAACCCTAAGGCTTTCTATAGGTATATCAGGAATAAACGAATGATAAGAGTTAGAACAGGGCCAATCAAGGATAGTAGTGGGAAGTTGTGTGCGGAATCAGAGGAGATAGGGGAAGCGTTAAATGAATATTTTTCGTCAGTATTTACAGTAGAGAAAGAAAATGTTGCCGAGGAGATTACTGAGATACAGCCTACTAGGCTAGATGGGATTGAGATTCACAAGGAGGAGGTGTTAGCAATTTTGGAAAGAGTGAAAATAGATAAGTCCCCTGGGCCAGATGGGATTTATCCTAGGATTCTCTGGGAAGCCAGGGAGGAGATTGCAGAGCCGTTGTTGTTGATCTTCAAGTCGTCATTGTCGACAGGAGTAGTGCCGGAGGACTGGAGGATAGCAAATGTTGTCCCCTTGTTCAAGAAGGGGAGTAGAGACAGCCCTGGTAATTATAGACCTGTGAGCCTTACTTCGGTTGTGGGTAAAATGTTGGAAAAGGTTATAAGAGACAGGATTTATAATCATCTTGAAAAGAATAAGTTCATTTGCGATAGTCAGCACGGTTTTGTGAAAGGTAGGTCGTGCCTCACAAACCTTATTGAGTTTTTCGAGAAGGTGACCAAACAGGTGGATGAGGGTAAAGCCGTGGATGTGGTGTATATGGATTTCAGTAAGGCGTTTGATAAGGTTCCCCACGGTAGGCTATTGCAGAAAATACGCAAGTATGGGGTTGAAGGTGATTTAGAGCTTTGGATCAGAAATTGGCTAGCTGAAAGAAGACAGAGGGTGGTGGTTGATGGCAAATGTTCATCCTGGAGTTTAGTTACTAGTGGTGTACCGCAAGGTTCTGTTTTGGGGCCACTGCTGTTTGTCATTTTTATAAACGACCTGGATGAGGGTGTAGAAGGGTGGGTTAGTAAATTTGCGGATGACACGAAGGTCGGTGGAGTTGTGGATAGTGTCGAAGGGTGTTGTCGGGTACAGAGGGACATAGATAGGCTGCAGAGCTGGGCTGAGAGATGGCAAATGGAGTTTAATGCGGAGAAGTGTGAGGTGATTCACTTTGGAAGGAGTAACAGCAATGCAGAGTACTGGGCTAATGGGAAGATTCTTGGTAGTGTAGATGAGCAGAGAGATCTTGGTATCCAGGTACATAAATCCCTGAAAGTTGCTACCCAGGTTAATAGGGCTGTTAAGAAGGCATATGGTGTGTTAGCCTTTATTAGTAGGGGGATCGAGTTTCAGAGCCACGGGGTCATGATGCAGCTGTACAAAACTCTGGTGAGGCCGCACCTGGAGTATTGCGTGCAGTTCTGGTCACCGCATTATAGGAAGGATGTCGAAGCTTTGGAAAGGGTGCAGAGGAGATTTACTAGGATGTTGCCTGGTATGGAAGGAAGGTCTTACGAGGAAAGGCTGAGGGACTTGGGGTTGTTTTCGTTAGAGAGAAGGAGGAGGAGAGGTGACTTAATAGAGACATACAAGATAATCAGAGGGTTAGATAGGGTGGATAGTGAGAGTCTTTTTCCTCGGATGAGGATGGCAAACACGAGGGGACATAGCTTTAAGTTGAGGGGTGAAAGATATAGGACAGATGTCAGAGGTAGTTTCTTTACGCAGAGAGTAGTAGGGGCGTGGAACGCCCTGCCTGCAACAGTAGTAGACTCGCCAACTTTAAGGGCATTTAAGTGGTCATTGGATAGACATATGGATGTAAATGGAATAGTGTAGGTCAGATGATCGGCGCAACATCGAGGGCCGAAGGGCCTGTACTGCGCTGTAATATTCTAAAAAAAAAAGACAATCCTCACTCTCTTGCATGGAGACTCCAATCTCACCATCCATTACTGAGCGGCCGCCGTGGGTCCCCGCTAACTCCAGTGCCGCCTCCTCAGTTGTCAAGAGGGGCTGGATGTCTGGAATTCCTCCGACAGTCCGCAAGGTCGCCCTGTTATTGGCCCTCTTGTCCTGCAAGTGGAAAGAGGACGATAGTCATACTTCGCAGAAAGATCAATGTGTCAGTTCTGCTCGTGGAAGCCCCTCATCCTCTACTGGGATATAGCTCACCCTTACGTCAGCTCTCAGGGGAGTTCATGGGGGTGAGCTTTGTAAGACAGTGGTCTGTGGCCGGATATAGCTTTGCATCTGTCAGGATGTGGTGATGCCTAACCCCCTTTGCCAGTGTCTTTGTCATGTCCCACTTCCTTCTTTGTAGTCACATGCAATCCTTAAAAAGGAGAGAGGTATGGACCACTCACCTTGGCAGAATAAAGGATGTCATTGACCCTCTTGTGACATTGGACCCATGTTCAGGGGGTAACCCCACAGCTGCTGACCTCGTCAGCGATCTCCATTCAGGCTTGCTTGGTCAAGCGAGAGGACTTCTTTTTGCCATCGCTGGGGAAAAGGACCTCACGCCTTTCCCTTGCAGCTTGGAGGAAAATCTCCAGGGAGGCATTGTTAAAACGTGGGGTCACCTGGTGCCTTGCCTCTGCCATGCTGCGGCATCCTTGTTAGGAAGTGGGCCGGGGGGTGGGAGGGGGGGGTGCTCCAGGAGTCACTCCAACACCAGTTTCAACAGTAAACAGCAAATGACTCAAAGACAGCAATGAGAGCAGGGCTGGCAGGGCTTTAGATATGGCTCCAGCACCTGCTCCAGAGTCATCCAATGTGGTATTCGAAGCCTCGAGTCCTGCCTCATCGCCTAATTGGATGGCCCCGCGCCTCCATTATTATAATTGGCCACCTACCGCACATGTGGCGAATGGCGACAGCGCCCACTTCCAGGTCTGCCGCCGGACCGGAAGCCGCAATGGGAACACTAAATCCAGCCCATTCTTTTTTTATGTAGTTGTCTCTCTGCTTATCTCCCACTATCTAATGTTTTGTGTTCTCATTCTCCCTATCTTTCTATTTGTCTTCGATTCTTGCTATTTCCACTGTTCTCTCACTGTATAGCTATGAGACTGTAGGTTGGATTTTCCACTCCTGGCCAATCATTCCTTCAGCATAAAGTCAGAGGTGAGGAGCAGAAAACAACTGGGCACTCCATTGTGCTGGAACTCTGCCTGCTCTTTGTGCTCCTTCTGTGTTGTTCTGTGGGAATCACATGACCAGCAGAATTGAAAACTCACTCAGTTTCTTTCCTTCCATTTGTGAGATCAGTTTGCTGCAAAGCACTTCACCAAAACTACGCCTTCCATCCTCAATACACCAACTGTCCCGCAATCTTTACCACCATCCGATTAACTTCCTTTAGTCCAGTCTTATGGGTCTTACTTTCAATTGACTATAAATATAAACACTAGCACCACATTCAGAACATAAATATATCAAACAATGTCATTTCATCTCTATCTAACAGTTAAAAGAAATAATTATGAATTACCAAAATAAAAGCAAAATACTGCAGATGCTGGAAATCTGAAATAAAAACAAGAAATGCTGGAAATACTCAGCAGGTCTGGCAGCATCTGTGGAGAGAGAAGCAGAGTTAACGTTTCAGGTCAGTGACTCTTCTTCAGAACTAGCAAATATTAGAAATGTAAAAAGTTTTAAGCAAGTAAAGTGGGGGTGGGGCAAGAGATAACAAAAGATATGTTGATAGGACAAGGCCACAGAGAATAACTGACCAGAAGGTCATGGAGCAAAGGTAAATGGTATGTTAATGGTGTGCTGAAAGACAAATCATTAGTACAGAGAGGGTGTTAATGGACAGAAAACTGAACAGCCTGGCCCCAAGCACAAACATGAAAAAAACAGTGGATAGGCACAGTAGAAACAAACTAAAATAAAATAAACACATAAAAAAGAAAAAAGAAAAAATAACTAAAAATAAAAATAAAATGAGGGGCCCGTCATGCTCTGAAATTATTGAACTCAATATTCAGTCCGGCAGGCTGTAGCGTGCCTAATCGGTAAATGAGGTGCTGTTCCTCGAACTTGCGTTGATGTTCACTGGAACGCTGCAGCAATTCCAGGACAGAGATGTGGGCATGAGAGCAGGGGGGTGTGTTGAAATGGCCAGCAACTCATATTAATTATGAATTACCCTTGTGCAAGCCCTAGGTGCCTGTCTCATGTACTTGTTTACCTATCCTAGTGTATCCCTAGTGGCTACGGCTTGGGAGAGGAAGGCTGCTAACCTTCCAGTGTCGATACCTCAGATGGCCATGATGGGTGACTACAAGCAGCTCTGGGCCTTTTATACCTCAGGCTCTTAGTCTGGTATAGCTGGATATGCAGCACTAACAAAGGTACTGGTGAAGTGGGTGGTGGCGGTCCAGACAGGTCATTGTCCCAATATAGGACAGCACGCACCCCTCTGAAGGCCACTCTTTTAGGATTGCACCTCAATGTTCCTACAGCTCTGCGCAAGAGCAGAGGACTCAGGTACTGACTTCAGGAGCACACTCTACCAAAATAGGTTGAGGGGCATACACCACGAAATGTTACACGCTCTGGGCAGCCTTGCGTGTAATGGCTCAGAGCATGGTGGAGCTGAACCCTACCTTGTGTCAGTTCTTCATGCAGAGCATGGAGATCATTCTGTCCAACCATGGAGTGGTCAGCTTCACAAACATGGCAGTTCTAAATGTTTCCATGGCAGCTCACAGTGTTGACAGGAGCTTCCAGAGTGTCACACCAGTCATGCATTCTGCTCTTGCGCAGAGCTGTAAGAAGATAAAGATGCAATCCTAAAAGACAGAGATGAGAGGCTGCTGAAAGCAACTGCAGTTGGTCATGCTGAGTGTGTAGGGTGAGATAGAAGTAAGAAAGGAAAAAGAAGATGAGGTGTGGGAAAATGGTGCAATGTCTCTTTAAACACTGCCAGTCGCCATGGCCATGACTCTCCCTCATCTGTAAGGAGTAAGCACATCTTCTTCTAGAGGGGAAAAGGGGTGCAGGCACACTCTGCCTGCAGAATGTGACAGTAGGAGGAGAAGAAGATGGACTGTAGTGTGGGGCAGTGATTGTAGGAGAGTGAGAGAAGTGAAGGAGGGAGTATTGTGATTAGTGTGGCTGCAGGTGGTACCAGTGTGAAGCGGGAGTAATTGATGTGAGAATTATTGCCAGGCGATTTATACACTAATAACAGTGTGCGCAATAAACTCACCATTATTTTCCCAGCAAATTCTGGGCCAATAAGTGGTGGAAATGACTTTTGCATCTCTTTCGTGCCTTTTTCTATTTAGTTAGTGATGACTCCTGCAACCTCGCATGTATAAGTTATTTGCTTGATAATACTCAAGATTAAATCATATTGAACAAAGATTAGTTATTTCATACAACAGAATTGTGAATTTAAACGATATGTACAGTACATGAGGTTGAGATTGGTACAGACCCAAACAATAGAATGCAAAACGCGAGTGAATTGTTTACATTTAACCAGTACAGGTATGGGTAAATAGTAATTTGACAAGGATAAATAGCCTTATGCCTGTCTAGAAGTTTAACTATAATAAACAAACAATCAATGGGTCTGCTGATAGAAGTGAGAAATGGTGTTGAATGGCATTTAGAATGTCATAAAATCAATGATTAAGCTTTAATGTTTCAGTGTCCCTGCTGTCAGACAGAAAGAGATGGTTCTGGCATTTTAAGTATAATCTGAGCATTCACCTGAATTTGAGTAACACTTCCTGTGAGAGATAGCTTAAACCATATCTTGCATCTGTTAAATGCCAGACAGAAATAAATAAGACATCAGTCAAGTAAAAAATAGCTACAAACAGTAAAAGAACTGCAGTGCCTCTCTGTCGTGTCTGTGATTTAAATCCAAACTGTAATGCATAAGCGTTTGATGCAGAAGTCTTGTGAGGTTTGAAACCCATGCAATGACCTTACCATTTTAGGTGCTTACCTAAAAAGGACCCATTCATCTGAGGTTTTTATCGTCCCAGACCATAAAATCCAATTACTAGTTTTTAACCTATCTTTTCTTCTATTTAAGTTAAGCTTTGGGAAGTGTTCACCAAATGTCCATAATATGCTTTATAATTTTGCATTCACAGCTGTTCCAATATATCATGATTCCCTCCCACCCCCTCAAACCCCATGATTGGACCCCCTCCCACCCCAGTGATCAGGCCCCCTACCTGACTGCCAACCCACCCCCTTGATCACTCCCCTTCCCCCCGCTGGACCTACCTCATCTCAGTCTAGCTTGGCTGCTACCTTGTGCTGCATCCTTTCCCGCTGGACTAGCAGCCAATCAATCAGGCTGGCTGTGGGCGGGAAACCAGCAGGAAAAAAAGTAACAAGAAATGCTGGAACCACTCAGCAGGTCTGGCAGCATCCGTGAAAAGAGAAGTAGAGTTAACGTTTCGGGTCAGTGACCCTTCATCGGAACTGTTCCGATGCAGGGTCACTGACCTGAAACGTTAACTCTACTTCTCTTTTCACAGATGCTGCCAGACTTGCTGAGTGGTTCCAGCATTTCTTGTTTTTATTTCAGATTTCCAGCATCCGCAGTATTTTGCTTTTAGGAAAAAAAGTAACACTCATGCATAACATTCGTGAAAAAGCTTTGCCTCATGTCACTTTTGCTTCCCTTACCAAATCTTTTAAATCTGTGCCCTTTCGTTCTCGATCCTTTCATGAATGGGAACAGTTTCTCTCTATCTACTCTGTCCAGGCCCCTCATGATTTTAAATACCTCGATCAAATAACCTCTCAGCCTTCTCTTCACCAAGGAAAACAGTCCTAACTTCTCCAATCTACCTTCATAACTGAAATTCCTCATCCCTGGAACCATTCTCGTGAATCTTTTCTGTACTCTCTCCAATGCCCTCACGTCTTTCCGAAAGTGCAGTGCCCAGAACTGGGAGCAATACACCAGCTGAGGCCAAACTAGTGTTTTATACAAGTTCAACATAACTTCCTTGCTCTTGTAGTCTATGTCCCTATTAATAAAGCCCAGGATACTGTATACTTTATTAACTGCTCTCTCAATCTGTCCTGCCACCTTCAATGGCTTATGCACATATACTCTGCTCCTGCACCCCCTTTAGAATTGTACCCTTTATTTTATATTGTCTCTCCATGTTCTTCCTACCAAAATGAATCACTTGACATTTCTCTGTATTGAACTTCATCTGCCACCTGTCTGCCCATTCCACCAACTTTTCTACCTCCTTTTGAAGTTCTACACTATCCTCACAGTTCACAATGCTTTCAAGTTTCGTATCTTCTGCAAACTTTGAAATTGTGACCTGTACACCAAGATCTGGGTCATTAATATATATAAATATTAATATATATAAAAGCTGTATTCAACTTTCAAAATGTATACTACCTTCTTCTGAAAGACATTTGCAAGATGATTTTCTGTAAATGTCTTATGAATTTAAATTGCAACTGCTTCCAGCAGTCGTGGTTATTAGTAGTTGCTTCTAAGTCACATTCGCAATTTCAACATTTCTGGTTGCGAACTTCCATTCAGGACAACAATACAAAAATCTACATCACTGCTTACAAGAATGGGCTCAACACTCAGTTCAATCACATGGTGGCAATATCTAGCATGTTGCAACACAATTATTTTTGTCACCTAAGTCACAAGTGCTGCCCAGCGTCTAATGTTGTCAGAGATGGACACGCTTACAGTGGCCATACTGTACTGTTCACGCTGCACAAGATAAATACTGTGAAGTGGAATTAAAGAAATGCAGCCAGGAAGTAGTGGAGTGCAATACTGATCCTTTATTAAATTCTCAATTTCATCCACTGTAGACCAGGCCTTTGGAATTACACCCAGAATCACATGAACCTCCTTAGGTCAGAAATTTAATTTAGGCATTAACACATTTATTTTATCCCATTACTTTAAACTGTTTAATACTGCCATTAAAATGGCAGACAGAAGAATTTGATATAAACACACTAAGCATTCATACGTTAATATCCTAGGGTAATTTTAAGACCCAAGTATCTCTCCAGAGGAAACAAAATGAAATGATGCATCATTCCTGGATCACTCTTATGTGCTCCCAGCTGTGTATACTCCAGGAAATTAGGGAGAAAAGAAAATATTTAAAGAGCTTTTTATGTATAGAATAAAGGAAATTATTAATTCATAGTAGGATTTAAAAGTATTCCTCCACCCAGCTTTTCATAACCCTTGACCAGCAGAATTTTGAAACAGTCTTAGAATACTCTATTTTCTTTTCAAGGGTCTGATATTCTTGTTTATCAGGGAGGATTTCTTAAAGCATTTTTGAAAAGAAGGAAAACTTGGTACAGTGATCGGGCTAATGGTTGTGCTACCCAGATTCTATCACAAATGTGGAACATTCGTGTTCTGAATGTCATTGTAACAAAAGAATATTCTTAACACTTCATCACTTTCAGCAGTTTATTTAATTGCCATTGTCCAAGTTAGGTTTAAATCAAGAGACTGGTGAAAATAACAATAATGACCACAGAATGTTTTGAAGTTGTAACTGTATTTGAGTCTTTAATACCTAAGTCCTACCACTAGAGGACCTCACTAGCAGACCTGGCACAATATAAAGGCGATGAAGATTTTCATCTCGCTAGGTTGCAAAGCTGTGTACAAAAGTGCCTCAGAAGACCGCATATAAAGCTTAAATTATTGGTCCTATTAATTTTCAGATATTTAAAGATGCTAAAAAGAAAAATATAGCGCCTTCCACAACCTCAGGAAATCCCATAGTGCTTTACAGCCAATGAACTACTTTTGGAGTATAGTCACTCCTGTAAAGTATGAAATGCAGCAGGCAATTTGTGTACAGCAAGGTCCCACAAACAGAAATGTGATAATGACCAGATAATCTGTTTTTTTTTAATGCTGGTTGGGAGATATACATTGACCAGGACACCAGGCAGAACTCATCTTCTTCAAATTAGTGCTGTGGGATCTTTTACATTCACCTGAGAGGACACATGGGGCCTCGGTCTAACATCTCACCCAAAAGACGGCACTGGAGTCATAGAGTCATTACAGCACAGAAGGAGACCATTCAGCCCATCGAGTCCAGGCCAGCTCTCTGTCGAGCAATCCAGTCAGTCCTATTCCCCCGCTCTATCCCTGCAGCCCTGCAAATTTATTTCCCTCAAGTACCCATCCAATTTCCTGACAATGCAGCACTCCCTCAGTACTGCACTGGATTGCCAGCCTTGATTTTGTACTCAAATCTCTGGAATGGAACTTCAACCCCCAACCTTCTGAGTCAGAGGTGAGAATGCTACCACTGCGCCATGGCTGACTTGGCTAACAGATCTCAGTTTTCTCATTTATAAACTCTTCATCAATAAGTTAACAACACATTCCAAACCTTCAGTCTCATAGCATTTAAATAGGACAAACCACAATGACTGCTGCCAGGAACTCAGACACCTACTTGCTTGATGTGCTGTCTGTGGTCTCAAACCAGCTGTACGTTTAGGGAGTATAACCCCTTTTGATTAATAAAGATGCTAGGCTGGCGATGGGGAGCACACAAGGCAATGCAGGTGCACTATATGATGCCTTGCACCCGTGCTCATGCGGGCAAATCTTGGTGCTCTCTCATCCTTCTCGCTCTGTGCATGGGGGATGTAGACTGGTGTAGAGAGCCTCAGTGATTTCCCTGATAAAGCAGTGGACTGTGAAGTGTGATATGTCGCTGATATCACCAGCTGCAGCCTGAAAGGAGCCCCTGACCTTGACAGCCACAGGCTATGCTGTCCATTCCCTGGTGCGAGGCTTGAGTTGTGGCTGCAGCAGGTGACAATGTTCTGTGACACCCGTCTTTGTGAAGCGAAGGCACCTCATACGTTGCTCCTCAGTGTTGTTTATGTACAAGTAGTCCCTGAATACATCCACTGTGATTATGGCCTCCTGAGCAGTGCCCTTCTCCTCCCTCTTGTTTCAGCTGCTTCTGCTCTCTGGTATCTTCCTCACTGCTCCCACTCCACCTCCAGCTCCAAAGGCAGTGCTACCAAACCACACATGACCACAGTCAAACTGTTTAGAAGGCAGCCAAAAAAATCAGCAAAATCTTCTTCTCAGCACTCAAACGTAACTTTCCAGAGCCAGAAAACAAGCTAAAAAAAATGCTAGAAGTTAACTAGCAGCCTGAAATGACAAACCAGCAACTAACCTACAAGTACTGCATGATCACCATAAATAATGCTGACTGTTAGTGCCACGAGTTGCTGGGTGAGTTTAGCATGTGGCAAGTCAGGCACTGGGGCAGACCGAAATCGGAAAAGGTTCCTGCAATGAGCATAGGATCCTTATTTACATAAATTATTCATTGGATTCAATAGTTTTGGTGCGCAGTCTGACGTCTACAGAGAAGTTCAATCTAATATGGTGGGTGGTACACTTACGACTCGAAATGAGCACACATTTCCTGTTTAGTGCATGAAAAGTGAGCATGGCATGAGCAAATTTCTAGGCCAATAAATGCTGCACGTTGGCGTACAGGTATTCATTCACCTATTAAACCCAAGATGTTATATATGTATCGGCTGAGCCTTGTAATATTACCATCTGATGCGTTAATGGAAATACTGTCAGAAACATTTAATGCTGCTATTATTTTCAAATCACCTACTGTTGTGAACACAAGTGAGCTAGGTCTGACAGGATCTGTCCTTTAGAAGCTGGAGCACTATGGAATATTGTTCTTCTGCAAGATCACAGTAACTTTTATGGGGCCAGTAGATCCAGATGTGGGCATAATTTGATAATGTTGTGATGCACCTCCTCTACATTGCCTCTCCACCACCTCTTCCATCTGCTGCTCCACCATTTCAAAGACCATCAATGGCCAGTACTCATGTTTTATCTATTAGAAATGGCCTTGCAAACTGTGGGATGAATCAATTCTACACACACTTAACAAGGGTTTCTTCTTAACATGTCCTCTGCAAAGCTGCTGGTAACATTGGGATATATTTTCAACCTGCTGGCCAAGCGTAAAAACTGGTGTTGTGAAAAGGTCACCCGAAATAGAAACTGCTGAATTTCAATTGCCACACTTGAAAGGAAGTAAAGATTGGGTAGTTTTTAACATGGGTGGCCGAACCACAACACCAGTTTTCCCCCCTGGTTGGCAAATTGAAAATTTCCCCATTTATTTTACCTTATACACAGCAACAATTCCAATGAGTTTGCATTCTCAGACCTCAACAAAATAATTTCATTCCTTAGCTAGCCTTTAACAAGTTGGGATTTTTGGTGGTGCACCCATTCCTTTATTAATAACATTTCTGCCCTTTATTCCTTTGAGGAATTAACGAAATTCCTCTAAATGTTTTTGTTTTCCTACATAACCATTACTGCATTGCAAAAATAAGTCTTTCTAAGTAAAGTGCTCTCAAACAGTCTGAGAGATGTGATGAGGCACTATGTAATTGCAAGTCTTTCCTCCTTCTACATTCTTAACATATGACAAATTTCCACAATGTTTAAGATTTTTTTACACTTCACGCCTTAAAGAAAGTATTGGCTAATAACTTGTGAAGATTCAGTTTCAAAACTATTTGGATAGAATCTATCCCACTTTATTTTGATCACATGAGTCAGGGAACTATGTGTATTTGGTATAAAAGGCTTCCTTTTTTTCCTCTTTTGGATATAGTCAGCAAATTCTTGACCTCCAAGTCTTCCCAGTTGTCTTGATCCATCTTTTCAAAAGAAATGAAACATGTTGCTCTGAAATACAACTGAAACATGAAGGATTTTAGCAGAGCAATATAACATTTGGGACTGCTAAACACGCAGGAATTAGTATTTCTAGGGATTACATGGTTTATGAATCAATGACAGAAAACAAAGATTAACGAGTGGCCTAGTGTGCATTCCTTCCCCATCCTTTGAGTTATATCAATAATATAAATCTGCTTCAAAAACAGCATGGAATGAGAAGTATAAACTACAGGGCAGGAAAGAAAGAGAAGAATTGATGAGATTTTTAAGATTTATTAATATGAAGGTTTTATGAACCTTTTATTAATATGAAACTTTAAGATAAATTTTTCAGTTGTACTGTGTGCTTCAGATTTTACAAAACATTACACCTTTAGATTATTCTAAGGTACAAAAAGCACTGAGTTGAGAAGCACTGTGCAACATGGCTTCTAAACATCAATGCCTTTGCAAAGCACAAACATTTTGTTGCCAGTAGCAAGGCCTAGTTGAATGCTTTTTTTTATCTTACTGCACTGGCTCGTAAGATACCACTAACTCAAAAAACAAACACACATTAAAAAATAAATATAGGTTTATTATACACAGTCCTAGCACACAATATAAAATGAGTCAGTTAACATTGCTTTCAAATCTTATATGAAATTGAGTTTGTTGAAAGAAAAACGGATTCCTCCTGTGCAATGACATGCTGTATTTTCAAAGTGGGTTTCTTTTGGCATGGGACAAAAAAGTCTGCAGTATCTCAAAACAAGCTGCAATAATTAGTGTCGACTATAAATTTATCGGTGAAAGGAGAGTACCCCTGCATATATCTGTGTAATTTTAAGGTTCAGTTTCAAATTATAGAACTCAGTGGTAATAGCCAAACATCCTCAATATCACATGAAAGATGAACAGACAAAATGCAATCTATAGTTTGTGTATCTGTATGTGTGTGTGTGTAGAGAGGAACAGAGAGAGAGAAGTACCTTTAACTGTGTTGTAAGCTTATTATAAGTCACATTTTTCAATTTTTAATCTTATAAACTCTGTCATACCTAAATTCCAGCTTGATTTCAATATACTTTCAAATCTATTATTCAATGATCAACCCTGATTAGCAAAGCCAATGGCTTTTGACATCTGGTCACAATACTATTGCTTTTCATAAGAATTGAATTCTGGTATATTACAATTTTAACATTTTCTGGATTGGTCTGGCTTAATCTATCACCGTGGTTGGAATGTCAGTCTTTATAAGATTATGGCGAGACAGAGTCACAGGAATTGCAAGTACTTAAGCCTGACATCTGTGCTTATGCCAAGAACACTGCAGCTGTTCCAGCTGCATCTCACTATTCAGTGTCAGTCCAAAATGTCTGCACAGTGCATCAGCAGCAGCAGCAAAATGTCTCACATTTTCTCCTGTCTGAGAACCTTGCTCTCAGTCAGTCTCGTCATCTAAATCTCTATCCCATGTGTGGAGATACTGAAATCCAGATTTAACCATCATTTTCTGAAAGAAGAGGCCTGGGTTTTGTGTGCCAGTTGTGGCTCAGTTGGTATCATTCTGACCTCTAAATCACAAGATTCTGGGTTCATTGTCCCACCTGGGACTTGAGTACAAAAATCAAGGTTGACACTCCAGTGTTATACTGAGGGATTGCTGCACTTCAGAGGTGCCATCTTTTGGATGAGACATTACATCAAGGCCACATCTGCCTGCTCAGGTGGATATAAAACATCTATTTTGACGAAGAGCAGGGGAGTTATCCCCCGTATCCAATATTTATCCTTCCATCAACATCACAAAAACAGATTATCTGGTCATTATCACATTGCTGTTTGTGGGAGTTTGCTGTGTGTACTGGCTGCCGTGTTTCCTACATTACAACAATGACTACAGTTCAAAAGTACTTCATTGGCTGTAAAGCGCTTTGAGACGTCCTGAGGTCATGAAAAGCGCCATATAAATGCAGGTATTTCTTTTTTTAACTCAGGATGGGAATAGGGCAGGTGGGGAAAATGAGGCAGGTGGCAAACAGTGCTGACCTCAGCAGCATTAGGCCCGGAAGATTTGAACTCTGCATGCCTCCAGTCAGTTTCCTGACCACAGCTAGCAGGAAGCAGCAGCTGGCTGGTGGGCTGGAGTGCAATGCCAGGTTGCAGGAGGTCACTGGCAGGGAGGAAGGAACAGTCCCTGGCAGTTAGGTATGTTGCTGGGAAGGAGTTTCAGGAGGGGCTCGTGATCATGTTTGAGAAGCTCAAGGCAGGGGAGGCCTAAACTTTCCTTGCGGGGCCGAGAGGATCACAGCAACTCCTCTAGGCCCCACAAGGAAAGTAAATGGCCTCCTTTCCCATGACTGGTCTTCCCACTAGGTTGGCCTAAGCAGGAAAGCCACTCCAGCTTTCCCAATCAGCATATTTGAAAAAGGACCCCACTGACTTCTAGTGGGTTGTCCTTCTTACCTGTATAAAAGATCAAGTTAAAATCAAAACCTGTGGGATATGTGCAGTTGAGTCCCACAGGCAATTTTAAATGCCCATTTAGTCAGTTTCTACAGGGTTTGTAGGGATAAAACCACCCTCGGATTTTTAAGGCAAGCATCATACCATGGAAAGGAGCTGTGTTAGCCGTTCTGCACAACTCTGTTAATATTTACATACTGATTAACCACCAAAATTAAGCACTCTTACCATTGGCTGTCCTTTGCCCTTGCACCACCTAATGCATAATTTAATACTTTATGCAAGGTCTATCATTAGCATAATGTCATTTCCAGTTTGTCAGGATCAATTTCATGATTTATAAGATGAAATCTCTTTTGTGAGAATATTCTTTTTCTTTTGGGCCTCCTTATCTCGAGAGACAATGGATACGCGCCTGGAGGTGGTCAGTGGTTTGTGAAGCAGCGCCTGGAGTGGCTATAAAGGCCAATTCTAGAGTGACAGGCTCTTCCACAGGTGCTGCAGAGAAATTTGTTGTCGAAATCTCTTTTGTGAGAATATAGAATACAAGAATTATCCCTTAAAGGATTAATCCCTTCAAGAATTAAGGAGTTTCATTCAAAATGCAGTTTATTCAATGATTAGCAATGAGAAAATATTCTAAAAGGACTTCTGTTGTACAATGTGCAGGAAATTTAATCTTTGATGTTGAGTATGGTCAGCTTTTTAAAATCAACAAAGGAAATTGAAGAGCATAAATTGTGAGGCTCTGGTATCTGCACAGAATCTTGCTAAACATTAGCAGGGATCAGAGATAGAACTATAACATTATAACCCCAATTCTATGCCCTCTTCACCCACCTACTCAGGTCTTCAAGGTTACATGCCAGCAGTGGACCTTTGTAATTTTTTCCAACTGCTAAGCAACAAGTAAATGATAGGACGGTTAATCTAGGTGAAACCATATTCTTTTTCTTAATTTTGTCAGCAAATTTTTTAGTCATTAAAATGAAAGCTATCAACTGCTGAAGAGTAGAATTCTTGCCATCCAAAGTTAGCATTAAGCACTCCCTGATCAACTACAGTACAACTAGCTGCAGAGAACATATCCTTTTGATCTGCTCCAACAATGCAACTTTGGCCCAACTTCTTACAAGCAACCCTACTTCACGAGTGTGACTATTGCCACTTTTTACATCAGTAATGTCTTTTTGCTCCCCAGTGTGGATTTGCCCATTTAGCCACAAATTATGCAATGTGCCAAATGAGGGGCAACTTTGTGCTGTGGGCCTATGTCCATTGGGAACTGCAATGAGACTGACAAATTTCATTTCACACAGGCTATATAACTAGCAGACAGAATGCTTCTATCCCATCAGCCGAGACAAAATTTGAAACCAGTGTCCAACCCTTTGTAATTCCTTTGCAACCATTTTCTTGTCATACACTAGAAATCAACTGCCTTTTTTTTCTTCAAATAGTGCCACAGGATCTTTTACATTCTCCTGAGCAGGCAGATAGGGTCTCAGTTTAACATCTCATCTAAAAGGATACTTCCAGTGTTCTGTTTCTTCATTTTCTTTTGTTTTCAGCAGCCACCTTCCTCCTGCCCTTGGCTGCTGTGGTGGTGCATTTTGCTTGGTTACAGTACATTGGACACTGGCAGCCTTACTGTACTCTGTTCAAATGGTCATTCTTCACATATGAACCTAGATGGTGATTTTTGAGAAGTCTATATAACTGAGGGATCACCACTGCCAAATTCAAACCTATCTACAGCTGGCATTTCCATGTGCCTCTTTACAACAGGGGTTTCTCAGATAAGAAATGGGATCCCTGGACAATAGCCTCTCCCCCAACCCAGGAACACTGAATTTAGTTGTAGGACCTCTGACACTGGCCTTTCTGAGATCAGCTAAATCATCACGAACTGAGACTTTTCTTACTTGAGCTATTTAGATGCCTGACAGGCTTTAAGAGGTCCGGAGATGAACCACTCATCACAGACTACCCAGCCTCTGCCCAGTTGGTGTATGGTTGGTCCAGTTGAACCTCAGGCCTGTGCCAACCCTCAAGATGTGGTGGGGAGGACTCAGCAATTAATGGTGCTCTTGAAGGTCAGAGAGAGGTGGTTGGATTTTTTTCTTGTTGCGGTTGTTAATGCCTGGTACTGATGTAGTGTGAATGTTACCTGCCACTTGTCTTTCTAAGTCTGAATGTTATACAAACATACAAACATACGAATTAGGAGCAGAACTAGGCCATTCGGCCTCTCGAGCCTGCTCCGCCATTCAATAAGATCATGGCTGCTATAAACTGGCATGGGTTGTCTCATTCTTGGAAGAGATGTAAATGGATCTGAGCAGTGTGGAATCATTAGA
This sequence comes from Heterodontus francisci, assembly GCF_036365525.1. NCBI lineage: Eukaryota > Metazoa > Chordata > Chondrichthyes > Heterodontiformes > Heterodontidae > Heterodontus > Heterodontus francisci. The sequence continues at coordinate 43,769,007 of NC_090396.1, forward strand.
TAATGGCCTCACCCCCAATCTTATGATAGAGGGAAAATCATTGATGAACAGCTAAGGGTGGTTTGGCCGAGAACATTTTCCTGAGGATTCCTCAAAAATATCCTGGCCTGCAATGATTGGCCTCTGACAACAATGACCATCTTCCTTTGTGTCAGATGTGACTTCAGCTACAGCAGGCTTTTCCCTTTCACCCCCTTTCTGCAATAAACTCATGATATAATTGTAACTTGCTGCTGTTGGTATAATGGATGTTTAGCTAAGAATTATATGCTTGTGTGGTTCTAAACTACAAAGTATATCTCAAATTTTCTTCTGTACTTTCACATACATAATATGTAACTTTTTCAAATATATTGAGTTCCTGTTGTCATTGTACAGAACAGGGAATATGAGTTACTGGCCATCGTTGTTTATAATTCAGTGAATGCTCTAACAGCAAGTCTGAATTTGACAAGCTACATAAACATATATGCAAACCCTCACAGAGTGTTTAAATAATCAAAGTACATAGTTTCATAAAAGAAGAGTTATATTCAAACTACCAGGATTGACCTTGGATTTTGGTGTAGAACCCGAAGCTACTGGCTTAGACAACCCTGTGACCTGCTGAATAAATATTGATCTCTGCCTCACAGAATTCAGTGAATGGAGGCGAGCTTTGTGTGAGCTGGCAGAGTTTACAAAAATTCCTCAGGACCTTACACCTGGCACATAGTAACTTTAAAGAGGTGCCAATTACTGCATATCACACTTTGAAGTCAGAAGCTGAAGTAGATTCATTCTGTTATGTCATGTCAACTTCAATAAACAGCAAATTTCCTTATTTGAGCCACAATTAGTTCCACTAAAGAAAAGGTTGAATTATCAACAAAAAAAATCTCTTAACTCTTTAAGACTCTGATCACTATTGGCACCAAAGTTAGTTGTGAAGCAATCATATTTATTTGTATGTGTAATGTCACGGACTTGTAATTTTCTTTCTCCTCAGATTAAAAACAGTCTGTGTGCCTTTAAGACTGTTAAAAACAGTACACCTTTAAGGGAGAGAAGGTTCTGGAGACTCAGTATGCCACAGCGTCATTTTTGTTACCCTGGGCAACAGCAGGAGAAAGAGAGGTCACATGGTAATGTTTCCACTTGGCTGTGTGTGGAACTGGCAGCAACTGGCTGAAACCAGTTAATTCCGAGAGACCTTCCAGCAAGGCGAACTGAAGAGAAAGGAGTTGTTTGTTCTCTCTCAGCAGAAAATTCTACAAGAAGCTACAAGCCAAATTAATTCCCTAAGTAAAGAAGAAAAGCCTTCTTTTTCAAGAAACCATTTGTATTGCTGTGCTCATCATTCAAAGAACTGTTTAATGCTTGCTGCAGCCGAAGAGTAGAATGCCTATCTACTGAAGGGCTATTTTCTTCATGTCCAAGTGAAGACTTCAAGTGACCTTTGACTATTTTCACATTAGAAGACGTCATCCACTAGGAATGTAACATGCAAAGGCTTTCTTATTTTATTTATTCTTAAACTGATTAAGTACTGTTATTTTTGAATGCATGTGTGTGAATGGTGGGAGTTAGATTAAAATAAGAAGTTATAAGGTCTTCAGACATAGGTTTATCTTAATAGTGTTTACGATTTAGTTTTAATAAATAGTTAATTTGTTGTTGTCTAAAGATACCTGGTTTGGTCTGTTTTATTCCAGGGGTTACTAGAGTGTTTGATCTGGCTGTTTTCCGATTGGGCATGAAAGATTAATAATATGCTGCAACCTGTGGAGTGACGGGACTGAATTGACAATGCATTGCTCCCGCCGCAGTTGTAACAGTAAGGATATGTTGTAATTAACAAATCATTGCTGGTTACGTACACCATCAAATTAAAAATCATTACTGAATATATGCATAAAAAGGTTCTGTACAACCATATTTGATCAAGGAGTCAGTCTTGGCTCAGTGGTAGCATTCTCATCTTTGAGTTAGAAGGCCGTAGGTTCATGTTTGACTACAGAGGTTTGAGTGCATAATCTGGGCTGATATTTCAATGCAGTACTGGGAGAGTACTGCATTATCAGTGGTACCATATTTGCAATGAAACTTTAAACCATCAACCCTCTCAGGCCATAGAGTTATTATGGCATAGAAGGAGGCCATTTGGCCCATCACAGCCATGCCAGCCCTCCATAGAACAATCCAATCAGTCCTGTTCCCCTGCTCTATCCCCGTAATCCTTCAAGTTTATTTGCCTCAAGTGTCCATCCAATTTTCTTTTGAAATCATTCATAGTCTCTATTTCCACCACCCTCTTAGGTAGTGAGTTCCTGATCATTACCACTCACTGCATAAAAAGTTTTTCCTTACATTCCCCCTGCATCTCTTGCCCAAAACCTTAAATCTGCATCTCCTAGCCCTTGTACCATCAGCTAATGGGAACTAAAACATATGGTGGATATAAAAATTCCCCCAAAGACTCTTTTTTTAAGAAGAGCTGAGGAGTGCTCCTGGTGTCTTGGTTAACACTTATCCTTCAACCAAGATCACTAAAAACAAATGATCTGTTCCATTATCTCATTACAATTTAGGGTACTTTGGAACTCTGTACAGAATTCCAAGGCGAGAGCCTGGTGGGGAAGGGGAGGAATAAAATTGTCAGGGTGGGGAGGGATGGGGGAGCGGGGAAAACAATTTTTATTGGCTGTGGGGATGGTGGGAAGGGGTTGAAGAGCAAAAGTTAGAAAGTGAGGGGGGAAGTTCGGGTAGGGAATAAGGAAAGTTTTGTAAATATAGGGCAGTGAAATGACCATTGTGGGGGTTGGGAAGGGCCTCCATCTCCTAATTATTTATTAAAAACATATTAAGTATAATACATCTGTAAAAATTTAAATCTCTGCTAAGGGCTTAAAGCCCTTTAAAAATGGCACCAGCGCCTGCGCGGTGGCGCCGGACGCCATTGCCGGGGACACGGTGGCCGCCCCCTCTATGTCATCAGGGACAGGCTCGCCGCCCCTCTATTTAAATCAGCCCCCGTGTGTAATATCGCGTAGGCTGTGTGACGACACTTCCATGACGGAAGGCCACACTCTCACAGCACACCGCCACAGAGTGCGGCGCGCTGATAAAATCCAGCCCATAATGTGGCAAATACCTGGCATAGATTAAGACAAGGTAAAGAACTGTTCCCTCCCATATTTCATGAAGAGATGTATTTACATAATTAATAGCAACTTGCAATTTTATAGTACCATTAACACAGCCAAAAGATCCCAAGGTGTTTAAAACTTATCATAGGTGTTAGGAGAATAAATTAATTTATTTATCTTCCTGCAGTGGGTTTGTGGAAAATTTGTCCTGTTATGAATTCCTATGTCCACATTTACAATGCAAACTGTCTATATAAACCTGCCACATTAATAAATCCATCCTCTGTCACTAATAGCACAGTAGTGACTCAGTTCTGTGTCTTCCAGATCCCCAGTCATTGCTGCAGAGAAACTCCTATGCTCCAACCAACTCTACTTCCATGCTTCCCAAGTTCCCAAAAGTTTTGCTATTTAAATGTAAATAACAAAATAAAATCAAATTATTCTTTAAAAAAAATAAGGACTGAATGTATAACTTTTAAATCAGGAGTAAATTATGCCTACTGCTTGCTCCAATTACACTCTGCTTTCTAACTTAATGTTACACCTGTTCTTGATTCCTATGTGCACTGCCATGGTAGATTAGCTAGTAATATATTAAAATCAATTAGCTGCTAATACTGTCATGTCCTTAACCTACTGAAATAAATCAGTGGTGCTGTGATTTTAATGGTAATAAAGTTCACCTTCCTTCAGAGACACAAACGCAATCTCTTATTAAAAAAAAAGGAATTGATTTGTACAACCTCCGCTCAGCAAAAATGGAATGGTAGCACGCAAAAAAAATTATGGGGCTGAGCTTACAACTGTGTTCCCATTCCTGATCTGCCCATCAGCACTTTTGTTTCAGTCATGCCAAGGACATCAAAGGCAGCTGGTGTTTGTGTCATCCTACAGATCCATTATGGACCTTCCTTTCCTTGTACTCACCCTATGCATTATTGTTCCTTTGCCATACTTGGCACATTGCTGTCCATTTTTTTCTCACCTGCCAGGCATGTTTGGACCCAAGTCTATGATGCATTTATGGTCCTCAGTCTCTCCACTACTGTCAAACAGACAGTTCATATTTATTACTACCTAGTGCAGCTACTGTTGGGCCTAGGCCTATTTTCCAATCCCAAACCTTGCTTACTCCTTTTCTGGTGGCTGTTCATGGGCCTTGAATACACTGGGCAGCTCACAAAGACAGGCTGTCCGGTCTGCAACTAGATGCATAACTGTTAGATCCAAGGTTAGTACATCTTTCTCTCTTTCTCCTCCTAAGGGCAAATATAGGCAAATTAGTAATTAGGTTAGTTAGTAACATATTTTTATAAATCCATTAGGTTTTTATGTATAACACAATTATTTTGTAGTTTTTGATCTATTAGGCATTGATTTAATTTAGTTTATTATTAGTCTTTCAGTTTATATAATATAAAATAAATAAGATATTGAATGTTGGTATCATAACTTATAATATTTGAAGAATTCATTCATAAACCTATGTATCTTTTACAATCTTATATCTTCACAAACCTCCTGTCAACTATTTGCCTGATAAATGTTTATATTGAGATTTATAATGGAGGTACTGTCCGGGAGGACTGCTATTGGAGATCAATTATATTACATTATGATAGACTGTGCATGGTATAACTAATCTCCCATTATAAAACACAATATTTTGGGACTTACCATAAGGAATGCCATGGACCGTCTTCTAATTTTATCAAAAAATTGTTAACTTTTTGGGAGTCACAAACTAAGTGCTTCTTTTTTCTCACAATTATTTTCAAATCAATTAATGTTTATTTATTTATTTATTTAGAGATACAGCACTGAAACAGGCCCTTCGGCCCACCGAGTCTGTGCCAACCAACATCCATCCATTTATACTAATCCTACATTAATCCCATATTCCCTACCACATCCCCACCATTCTCCTACCATCTACCTACACTAGGGGCAATTTACAATGGCCAATTTACCTATCAATCTAGTATATTACGGAAACTGGTTGGACCTCTGTTCAAGGAAGAAGCGGAGAGATCTCAGGCTGCCTTGCTGGGGGATTGAGGTGTAGGGAGATTGGATGTTCATGGTGAAGTGGAGAGGGTTAGGGCCACGAAATTGGAAACTGTTAAAGTGAGGCATCGGAAGAGTCACGGATGAGACTGGACAAGGGGCAAAAACATAGTCAAGACAGGACGAAATCAGTTCAGTGGGGGAGGAACAGACTGTTATGATAAGTCTAACAGGGAAGTCCTGTTTTGTTAATCTTGAGAAGGAGGTAGAAGTAGGCTGTTCAGGGTTGGGGGACAATGAGGTTGGAAGTCATGGGGGGAAGATCTCCAGAGGAGGTGAGGTCAGTGATGCTCTTGGAAACAATGGTTTGATGTTCGGTGGTGGGGTCATAGTCCAGGGGGAGGTAGGAGGAAGTATCGGAGAGTTGGAGTTCAGCCTCTGCTAGGTAGAGGTCAGTTTGCCAGACAACAGCATAATAACAGTACAATAGAGAAAATACTTCCCCCAAGAATTTTCTTTTGTACCATTTACAATGAAGTTATAAACCCACTTATAAAGAATCATTCCTCATGTCGCTGTGTGTGTGCAATATTGTTTGATAATAACATAGTGAGCCTCTAATGTTAGATTGGTCCTTGTCAGTATATAACGTCATGGGCAAATCAAATGTCAACAATGGCCTCTGTTAACCAAGTGTCATGATGGATCAATTAGATTAATGGGAAAGATTTCAACCAATTTTCAGTTGCATGATTTTCCTTATTCCTTTCCCCCTTTCGTTAATCCCCTACCATGGGTACTTTTACTCACACTATCAAGCCTCTCTTCCCACATAAGCTCTGCTCCAGCTCTGCTCAGTGCCCCTCTGTGCTGTTTTTCTCTACTCTGAAAACATGCACAGTCTCACTGCTGATTAAGATAGTTACACAGACACGATGTTAGCAGGTGTACTGCCGAATGGTAGAAGTGGGACCCACCTGGAACTCCAGGTCTCGGTCATAGTCCAGACTCTCAAAGAGAAGACAATCATTTTTAAGGTATTGCTGTCCTTCACAAAGGAGGCCAAGGGTGCAGCTGCCTCTTCTTTCTGGAGAGGGGGAGTATAACCAACCATCCATCCCCTACCCCCAAACTGGACAGCTGCCTCTTCTCTCTGGAAATGGGAGAAACCAACCATTCATCCCCCCACTCCCCTGGACCAGGCAGCCCTAAGGATTTCTGAGGCTCCCACGTGAGAAATTTGAGAACAGACATCAAAAGAAAAAGAACAAAATAAAAACAAGAGAAGTAGTAGAGAGTACAAAAAAAGAGCACACATTTGAAAGGGTCACATTTATGATCCTCAGCATGTTCCCTTCAGTCCAAATCAGTAGTGCATTTTTGAGAAAAAGCCCTTACAGTGTATGTTTGCTTAAAGTGTGACTTAAGCATTTTTATTCCTGAATGACAATAGTGCTTATTCAAATGAGCTCTACATTGAGGCCAGAATTGATAATAACTGACCAATAAATGGCACAAATATGTGTATGATACTTCAATCACAACGGAACTTGGTCACTTGACTAGCAAGTCATAAAGATCATGAGTTGATTTATGTTGATCAAGTTCAGAAATCTGTAAGATTTTCTGACAGGTTTGTGTTATTTTTATACATTTTGTTATGCTTTTCAAGTTTTGTAGGTGAGAAGATTCAAACTAGATTGCATAGCATACAGGGCTCCATGATATGTACCTAAGTGACTTACAGAAAAACCATGGACACTCCTTAATGTTTACACCTAACTTTTCAGAGCAAGGATGCACCCCCAACTTAAATATTAGGAGGTGGTTCTTTTCCCAGAGAATAGTGCACATGTGAAACAGACTGCCAGCTTGTGCGGTGAACGCTGAATCACTAAATTCCCTCACATGAGATCTGGATCTGTTTCTGCCTGGTACTGTATAACATTAATCAGGGCCAGAGTGATCTCTTGGACTAGCTTTGATTGCCTAAAGGGGTGAATGAGGAGTTTTCCAGATTCTTTTCCCTAATTAGCCAGGGTTTATATTTTTTTTTCCTCTGCCAGAAGATTGGATGGCTTTCAGATGGGATGGGAAGTGTATATATTGTGGTGCACAAGGAACTGCAGTTGTGTGGGACAGGCTGGATGGACAAATAGGTCTGTCATTGTTGTATGTTCCTAAATCAATAAGGGATGGTCCAGAACGAATTCCCACAAGTAGCCACATTTCAAATATGGGAACAAGTCCTTTAGTCCTTGAAGTATTCACTGGGAAGTACTTTGTCAACCAGAAATTGAGAATATTTGAAGCCTCCCAAATGTGACTCTGTCTTTTAATTTGATGAAGGAGTGGGGGAGGGGAGGGTTCAAAAACAACAGGAACAACTGTAACAATCTCAACCTGGATGTTCCAAGAAATACTGAAGTATTTGGAACAAATGGCATGTTTTTTTGCTACCTTACATCAATAGTTGGATTGTATAAGATTAAAAGAAAAGACCTATAAAGTTGCCAGAAATAGTAGTAAATCTGAGGATTGGGAGGATTTTAGAATACAGCAAAGGAGGACGAAGAAACTGATACAGAAAGGGAGAATAGAATATGAATGTAAACTAGCAAAAATATAAAAACAGACTGTAAAAACTTCTATAGGTACATAAAAAGGAAACCGTTTAGCTAAGACAAATTTGTGTCCAATACAGGCAGAGTCAGAAGAATTTATAATGGGGAATAGAGAAATGGCAGAGAAGCTAAATGATTACTTTGTGTCTGTCTTCACTGAGGAAGACACAAGAAATCTCCCAGAATTAGCGATCCAAGGGACTAGGGAGAATGAGGAATTGAAGGACATTGGTATTAGTAAGAAGGCTGTATTGGAGAAATTAATGGGACTGAAGGTTGATAAGACCTCGAAACCTGATATTCTACATCCTAGAGTGTTGAAAGAGGTAGCTATGGAGATAGTGGATGCATTGGTGATCAGCTTCCAAAATTCTATAGATTCTGGAATGGTTCCTGTAGATTGGAAGGTAGCAAATATCACCCCACTATTTAAGAAGAGGAGAGAGAAAACAGGGAACTACAGATCTGTTAGCTTTACACCAGTAGTAGAGAAAATGCTAGAATCTATTCTAAAGGGTGTGATAAATGGACACCTGGATAATAATCTGATTGGGCATAGTCAGGCTTCTGTATTTATGAATGGAAAATCATGTTTGATGAACCTGTTTGATTTTTTTGAGGATGTTACTAACAGAATCAAGAAACGCGAGTCAGTGGACATAGTATATTTGGATTTTCAGAAGGCTGTTGATAAAGTTTGCCCCCTCACCCCACCCCAGGAGGTTGATTAGCAAAATTAAAGCACATGAAATAGGATACTGTCATGGATTAAGGATTGGTTAACAGGCAGAAAACAGAGGGTTGGAATAAATGGGTCATTCTCACGTCGGCAGGCTGTGAGTAGTGGAGTACCACAAGGATCAGTACTTGGGTCCCAATATATTTGTTCACAATATATGTCAATGATTTGGATGTGGAGACCAAATGTAATATTTACAAATACTCAGATGACACAAAACAGGTTGGGAATATGTGTTGTGAGGAAGATGTAAAGGAGCTTCAAGAGGATTTGGACAGACTTAGTGAGTGGCAGATGGAATATAATGTGGAAAATGTGAGTTTATCCACTTTGGTGGGAGGAATAGATGTGCAGAGTATTTATATTTAGAGATTCAGCACTGAAACAGGCCCTTCGAGTCTATGCCGACCAACAACCACCCATTTATACTAACCCTACAGTAATCCCATATTCCCTACCTACACTAGGGGCAATTTATAACAGCCAATTTACCTATCACCTGCAAGTCTTTGGCTGTGGGAGGAAACTGGAGCACCCGGCAAAAACCCACACGGTCACAGGGAGAACTTGCAAATTCCATACAGGCGGTACCCAGAATCGAACGCAGGTCCCTAAAGCTGTGAGGCTGCGGTGCTAACCACAGCGCCGCCCAAAGATTTCTTAAGTGGTAAGAGATTAGAAAGTATAGATGTACAAAGGGACCTGGGTGTCCTTGTCAATAAATCAGTGAAAGCTAACATGCAGGTGCAGCAGCAATTATGAAGGCTAACGGTATGTTAGCCTTTATCACAAGAGGATTTGGATACAGGAGTAGTGAAGTCTTGCTTCAGTTGTACAGAACCTTGGTTAGACTGCACCTGGAGAACTGTGTGCAGTTTTAGTTCCCTTACCTTAAGAAGGATATTATTGCCATAGAGGAAGTGTAACGAAGGTTCACTAGACTTGTTCCCAGGATGGCAGGACTGTCCTTTGATGAGGGATTGGAGAAACTGGGCCTACATTCTCTCCAGTTTCAAAGAATGAGAGGTGATCTCATTGAAACCTACAAAATACTTAAAGGGATAGACAGGGTGGATGCGGGTAAGATGTTTCCCCTGGTTGGGGAGGCTAGAACCAGGGGACACAATCTCAAAATAAGGGAGAAGCCACTTCGGACCAAGATGAGGAGAAATTTCTTTACTCAGAGGATTGTGAATCTTTGGAATTCTCTACTCCAGAGAGCTGTGGAAGCTCAGTCATTGAGTATGTTTAAAGCAGAGATTGACAAATTTCTAACTACTAGTGACATAAAGGGATGGATAGTATGGGGAAAAGGCATTGAAGTGGATGATCAGCCATGATTGCATTGAATGGCGGAGCAGGTTCAATGGGCTGAATGGTCTACTCCTGCTTCTATGTTCCTGTGACCACACTTTAAAAGTACTTCATTGGCTGTGGAGCACTTGGGACGTACTGGGGTCGCGAAAGACGCCATAGAAATGCAAATTCATCCTTTGATGATGAACAAGTGACAGTTTGTACATAGCCTGTGTAGGAACCAACAACATCGTTCAGCAAATGCTGGTGAGTTTGCATTTGCACTTCTGCACATAAGGCACAACATCCCAGCTAATGACATATAAGTTACAAGCAGCCAGCAACCACATTGATGATAAACCTGCCGGGATTCGCTAATGCTGGCCGAATTTTTTGGAGTCATTCGCCTTCGTTAGTCTTGCCAGTTCATCTTGGTGTCACCAACTGCATTAAACACATCATGAAACACTCGCACAAAATAAAGATTCTTTCATACGCCACGCAATTAATTCAGATTCCCAATGGTTGTTAGAATTTGTTGCATATATTTGGGACAATATCGAATGTTGAAGTAGTCTTCAGGTGCTCTTGTGTTACGGAGGTTTGCATAGATGGTAGGAACTCTTCTAAGTGGCCCGTTGAGTGTTGTGGAGGACTCAGATTAATGCAAAGGCACTTTTGCCATTGAAATCACAGGTACTGAAATTGAAACTTAAGCAACTGCTGGCTCAGGGAGATGGGCATATCCTTCCATAGTCGAAGGGATGAAGTAGTGGAAATGCATTCTTTATGAGAAATCAGTCTCGGAACTTAATTTACCAAATCTCCAGAAAGTATTTTTAAAGACTTCAATCGTTTCAATCGTGCTCAAGTAACAATAAAAGGCACCCTCCTAACTAAATGTTAGAGTCTAATGGGGCGAACTTTATGTAAAATGGTAAGTTCTATTGGAATCTTTGGGGTTCAGAGAAGCTTAAGAAGTCGGCGAAAATAAAATTCCTTTTTGGCCTTTTTCCAGCTGTCCGTCTGTCTATTTTTCCATTCATCGTAATTTCATAATGTCATTTTACCTTTTGGGCCAAGTTTTACGGAGCGGGTCACAATGTAAAATAAGTTAAATTATTGTCAATAAACAAAGAAACCATTCGATTGTATTGGCCCACACCGCGACCGCAAGGATTGGTTTCATTATTCGCATCTTCATTTAAATATGCGTGTTGTTTTTTTAAAAAAACATCAGTTTCAAAAACTGCTTTCACAGCATCAGAGATAGATAAAAATAGAGATAGTTGGAGACTGACACCTGGATAAACACGGGGACTTGCACATCCCATTACAGGGCAATGCGGCGGGAGCCAAACACCGACACAACTCTCAACACTGCCTACTAATAAATATCAGAAATTGTTACATTTATTTTAACTTTCTAGTTAAAAAGGAAAATGAGATTTATCGCAAAGCTGTTTGTGGGCATTCGATGTGTGAGATGTCTAAACAGGTTATTAAAACGCCAGTGGTTTATTGATATGCCATTTACACAATGATATTAAACTGAAGGCTTGATCCCAGATTAGAGACACGGCTCCTTTCATAATAAGTGTCAAAGTCAAAAAAGGAAACAAAAAAGAGGAAAGGCTCCCGTCCTGCCTTTGTGTTGGTGCCAACCCGCAGAGTGAATGGATTTGCAGTCCTCTCCCCCCATACCGCAGCCTAATGAGAATCTTTATAGAGAAAGGCAGCTTTCAGTCACACAACTGACACTCATCCAACTCCCAGCAATGACCTGCTACTAACTTAAAACACCAGCTCTGGATGGGAACAGGCCGATAGCTTGACCAGTTTCTCGCTCACACTAATTAACATCAAGTGATGTCTCAGCCTGGTTTGGGGACAGTTTAATCACCGAAGCCAGGAAAAGCTGCCAAAATGAGGGACATGTCAGAAGCATTTAGTCATACCTTTGACATTCTGCTGTGTGCACTATGTTTGAGTTGAGTGCCAAAAGATAAAAAAAAATGAACTTTGATCTTTTCTGTACTATAACGAGTAGCTGTTTAAAAGTTTATTCTATAAATATGTCAGCAAATGACATTTTCCAACTTAAATTGCAACGTTTTAGGGAAATTATCGATGTGGCACTTGTGATATGACAGTGGGGAGATATTCTACACATTACAGATTGACACAGGGGTGGGACAAGTAAACGACAACCCCAATGACTACAGCTCTGTCTCTGTGATTTGCTGATTTCAAATCTAAAAATAATTTCTAATTGTACTAAAATCATACAGTCTTTAAGATTTTACACGAAAAAATCTTGACAGTGTTTTAAAATATTAGCTAGATTCTCGTGCCATAGATATCATTTTCCCTACTTGTAGTAAATTTATCGACCAAAATTCCTTCTCTTGTTGACTTAGATATTGCGATATACCTGAGCTAGCTGTACAGGAGTAGTCTTTAAGTGCCTTTAAATAAATCGATTTCAGAAAATATGTGAAGTTCTACGTCTGTCCCCTTCACACCTCTGAGTTCTTTTACCGTGTGCTGTTTATCCTTTTCAAATCGATATATTTTACTATTTTACTATCTTTGCTTACCTTAAAATTCCTGAAAGGTTGGGCTCCTTTTTCTAATCTGTAATCTCATTTTCATTCAATGTCACTTCATGTTCACGTTTAACACATAGACATACACAGGCTTTTCCATCTGTTGTAATGACTACTATTTGTTTCAATTTCTATCAATTCTCATATTATTTCTCAGGATAATAAGGCCCCTCTCATAATTCATTGTTAACAAGGCTGATCATTCTCAATGTCCTCTAATTTCACTTCACTTCCTTCTTCTGCATGTTAATATTAAATAGTCCATTGTCCTCGATTTAGACAAAGCGTCGCCTATCTAAGAACATGCTGGTGTCTGTCAGATCGGAAACGTTTATTTCTAGGTTAGCCTCTAAGAATTGATCCAACTATCGCTCGGTTGTTGAGGTTTGAATTATGGTGACTTTGGCTGTAGTTCAAAGAATCCGTTTTTTGTTGTGCTGGGGGCGCAGTTTCTTTCAAAAAGCCGGGTTTACAATTGTTCTGATGAAGGGTCACTGACCTGAAACGTTAGCTCTCCTTCTCTCTCCACAGATGCTGCCAGATCTGCTGAGTATTTCCAGCATTTCTTGTTTTTAATTTCAGATTTCCAGCATCTGCAGTATTTTGCTTTGATTTACAATTGTCGTGTCCTGTTTTGAATCGGGGCAGTTGAAATAAAATATATCGTGATAAAAAACTTTCAATGGAGGTTACGAATTTTGAGGTGCTCGCTATTCTCGATTTACTTGAAAGGTTAGCGGCAAATGTGCAACTCGTCCGAAAACATCGATGATTTTTGTGGTTCACTGAGGTGTTGGTGCTTTTCTCAAAATCCACCCGTGTCTTTAGAATCTGCTCTTCACCCTGATGTGCAAATAAACAACCTTCTTGCACTTTCCCCAAAAGTTAACCGAAGGATAACCCAGAGTATCAAGAAGTACAAACAAACTGGAACTGTTCTTCAGGAAAGCTGAACGAGCTTCATGTTCTACCCGATCAAAGGTCATTGACCTGAAACGTTAACTCTGTTCTGCTCTCTCCACAGATGCTGCCTGACCTGCTAAGTATTTCCAGCATTTTCTGTTTTTATTTCAAGTTCTACCTGACGGACCTAAATAGACTGTGGCAAAAGTTCACTTTTATTTCCCCCTTTTCGAGTCTTTTGTTTGTTGTCCAGCTGGAGCTGGCTTAGGGCTTTGGACAAACTACTGCCTTTAGTTAGATTGAGAAATTGAAAACAAAAATACACCCTGCCGCTCTTCAGCAGTCCTCAGAATGTAACTGAGTCTGATCTTTCAGAGGTGACTGAGAATCTACAGCACTATTTCAAGTTTATTCTGTCATGGTTGAATGCCAATGGTTGCTTTGTAAAGGCGGTCCTCTTCTCCCACGTGAAACTTACATGCCGGTCCCGCAAATTTCTCAACTCATGAAGTAAGATTCGAGGTATTAACCAAACTTATTTCTTCTTCATGTCTATTGTTCTCGAAACAACCATTTTTTTGCATTCTATTGTTCTCGTAACAACCATTTTATTCTCCAACTTTCCTTGTTATTAATTTAATCATGTTTATGAGGTACTTTTGTTTCGGGTACTAGTCAGGTTTAGCAATAAAAAGTCCTTGGTAAATGTCCTTATATTTAAAATAATATTACTTACCTTTTAAACAAAGGGTAACATTTTTGTAAAAGCCTGGATCGCTGAATTGAAAATCCGAATAAAACTTCGAAAAGTATCACTAGGTGGCGTCATTGTGCTCTGTAAACCACGCAATTGGTTTGGAAAGGAGTAACTTCCTTTTCAATATCTATATAGAATGTTTTTTTCTTGCCTATAATGCGTTTCCTGTAACACTTTCCCCTCACACTTAGTTGATAATAAGCTTAGTGTTTGTCATAAAATCGGATATCCTCCCACTCACCATGAGCAACGCCGCGGGAAATATGTCAGTTTATTGGTCGGGGGCGCTTGCAATGCTACTAGCTCAAAAAAGTTCCACACTTACCTTCTCTTTACTTAAATGATCTGCTTCAGAAATCAAGCAAATGTTACATTTTTTTGTTGCTAAGTAAAATATGTTAATTTCATAAAATTGCAAGACGAAGCTGGTGATGTTCTCCTTAAGGGTTCTATATTATTATTTCGCATATCCAAATGTTTATGGTTTAGTAGCACATTAGTATTTAAATACTTGGATACAGTTTCCATATGAAATATTTCGTGTTGAAACCAATTTTCATAAGTGCGTTGTTTTATTACACAGCACCAATAAACGTTGATTGTTTGGTTCTAGCTGAGATAGCACAGCAACTTGGGGACATGAATAAAATAAATTAAAAACTCAGATTCCAGTCACCCATGTCTGGCTACATGAAACCTGTGCTTTAACTCGAATAGTTGCTCCTTATGAATCGCATTTTGGGACTAAAAGACAACCCGACCTTCAGAGTCGCATCTCATATCTTCTATTGCTTTTTTGGTGTAAGTATTGTTGCAGTGATGCAGAATTCATGACAATTCTGATTGTGCAGCAGAAAATAACAAGAATGTAAACCCTTCAGGATAATCGACACACGAATGTTGGTACATTGACTGTGATTAGAAAATCATCAATAGAACTAAAAGCAGCTCAATTAAACAGTTAGCAAGAATGAATGCTGTGTTGAAATTCTGATTCAGATCATTCTAATAAAAAACATTGGCACCAGCAGCCGCTGAAAGTAATTCTCCGAATAAATTGCAATAAAGTCTGTTGTCCCTCAGCAAGCCACATGGCTGACAATTACAGGGTTTATAAGACTAAAGAAATTTGAGTTACTCTGATCAGTTGCGATAGGAAATCGACTTCACACAGTCGTAAAAGTTTTTTTGACGTCTTATGTTTAAAGTTCCACCCGAACAGGCAACATGGTGAGTTGGTGCAAAATGAAAGGTTTCCGTCTGTTGACAGTTTAAACGCGGCTCAATCTTAAAATAAATGTGGTTTACTCTCGTCGGTGATGTGGTGGAGCCCAGCTACAATCATTACCACAACTAGATCACACCTTTAGCTATAAAACATGTTGTACAGATCCTGCCAAAGATGGAACGGCCCGCGTTTGGAATTGATGTGTGAAAGCAGAAAGGACGAGTAAATAGAACGGGCCGGATCGGGGCACTTTCTTTTGGGGGCTCTTTAACATTCTTTCTTTCATTTATCATTTGTATAGACGAGACCAATCTGATAGAACACTTAAAAATATATTGATCTGAGTTGACTGTATTCTAATTTCCAGCAGTCTTTTCTATCAATCTTCTCAACGCTCTTCAACATTTGCTATTTAATGTTTTTCTGCCTATCCTGTTCTCTACCTTGTGTCAAAGAAAAATATGGATGGGGACTGATATTTCAATGAGGTCTGCAAGCCTGTGTAATGACAGCAGTAAACCTCTACCTGGTGAAGTAACAGAATAGATGTTGAAAATATCTGCTTAATTGTTTAAGAACTGACTGACAAACATTAGGTTTGTCTGTCCTGGGGTTCACGGGCTCTCTGGTAGGTGTAACATGGTTGTCACTTTAATATCGAGGTTTGGGCTGTGTGCATTAACTGAGCGAACTTATTTTTCTGTCTATTGCAAATATATAACGCTGCGTTTGTCTTGGCCTGACCCCCACGCCTTCGTCCTGTAGGATTTTTCACTTTTTAAATGACTCTGAAGTTACGTTTTTTTTAATGCACCAGGTAATTTATCATCAGTTTACTGTTCTTCCAGTCAGTGACAGATTTGTTTTTGTTCCTGGAAGGGTCAGAAACTTTTAAACCGCATTTTTATTTAATGTATTGTAACAGTTATTTCGTTCAACTAGCTGCACCAATAATTGCTCCCGAGTTACTGAAAATATAAATTAAGCATTTAATAAGAGATTTCCCTTCCATAGCAACAGAAACGCTTCATTAGGGGATTGAGTTTCAATCATTTAATTTGAAATGTTATCCAGGAAAACAATGAAATACACGGACAAACTCTATGTACTTCCGCGCCATAATGGTAAACATTTGTGGACTGTAAAAGTTATAGGTCAATACTCATTTAAAAGTTCCTGCTTAAGTCGGTCACAAGATGGAAAGAGTTAGGGATGCCAGCGATATTGTGTCAGTAAACATTAAGTGACTAAATTAATTGAATGTTGAGAAAGTGAATAAGATTATAGTATTGTGCTGTTCTTGCTTTGAGATATCCCTGATCTTCTGTGGGGTGGGCACTGCCAATTGTGTCTTGTTTGGCAGCGACATTTACTCTTATCATATGTGATTAGCAAAAGCAACGCACTTATTAGGCGTTGAAAGTGTGGGATGTGCACACACACATCACATGCACGTTACACATACATTCCGCAAAAGAGGAAAGATTTGCATTTATATGGCGCCTTTTACGGCCTGGGGAGGTCCCAAAGTGCTTTACAGCCAATGAAGTACTTCTAAAGTGTAGTCACTAGTGTAGGAAAGAGGGCAGCCAATTTGCACACCAAACCTCCCACAGACAGCAATGTGATAATGACCAGAGTGCCCGTTTTTGTAATTTTTGACTGAGGGATAAATTTGGGCCCTAACATTAGGCAGAACTCCCATGTTCTTCTTAGATTACACATTACACATACATTAGACATACACAATTACACACACAGTTCTATTAATGGATATTTCGGCCCTAAACGGGATCCAAACTCCAGATCATTTACCGGTTAGTTCAGCTTCCAGATGTTGAATCCTTCTTGCAGGTATATATGGACACCTGAGCTGACTTTTTGCCGCTTAAAGGGGATGCACGAGTCTTCTTTGGTCTGGGTAACGAAAGGGAGCACCTCAAATCATTGCAATAGAGGTGCCGAAGCTGCGCGTGCTTTCATTAACAGCAGATATTTTACCAGCAGATATTTAAGCAACAATTAGGTTTATTTAAAATGATTATACTTTTGGAAAAAAAAAGTTGCATACGGCAAATCAAACTTGTCGCTTTACAACGTTCTGTTTGCACATTGTCGGTCCATAGAAAAGTTTCTGGGAAGAAAAAGTCTGACAATTGAAGTTTCGTTCCGGTTGATTTCGGCTTGCTCCCATGGATCCGCCCCCTCCCTTCCACTAAAATTAAATTATTAGTAAAAACATCGGCGTGTTGACTTTGGCAGAGTTTATAAAGAAGGTAGAAACCACACGACAAAGATCTGCTGCCAAACCCGCTAAAGGAAAGTTAGCTTGATTTTAAGAGACCGATAGCTGCAAGATTATTCTGAGTATAATTCTGGTGTTTCAGGTCAGTATCTGCCTGGGTTTCCATCCATGGAAAGGTATAAACATGCACCTATGAGAGGGAATAGCGATGGTCGGCTTTTAGGGGGGGGGGGGGTTCGGCCTCGCCCACGAACTTGCCAGGTTTAATGTATGGAGAGTTTTGCAGCCATCAAAAGACGAGTCGAAATAAGAATGCAAAAGTGTGCGCAATTTTTAGAAGCAGGTTAAATTATTCAAAGTACTCACGCTGTAATCTATGTACTGACTGGTATCCCAACAGATTTGAAAGTTTAGTAATTGTTTTTTTTTAGGGGAGGCGTGTTTGTTTAAATCTTTCCTAAAACACATAATTTCACACCGCAGCGTTCTCGCGGGGACCGTTGCACAGAAGCAGCCCCTCGTAATTAATTTGGCATTTCAGAATAGAGACTGGGTTGCATAATGCTCGCATTCATCCCTACAGTCTCATCTGAAAAAATCTTTAAGAAAAGCTTTCAGAAAGCCAGAAAATACCATTCCGTTACTGTTCAAAGGAACTGTCAGTCCGCGGAATAAATCGCCGCCGATTACTCGCTGCTTATTTAAACAGGGGCTTCGTGCATTTCCATATCCCTACAATTACTGAGCAGAACTTTTTTTGTGTGTGGGCGGGAAGGGGGGCCGGTTGGATTTCAGACAAGGGTGCACTGCAGTGTGGTCGAGATTGGGCTGTAAGGGGAAAGAGAATGAAAAACTGACTTTGCATCTGTATCTTAACTGCATTTCTAGGGAGAAGGAACGATCAGCCTTCTGGTCCCAAGGGAATGACACAAAGCTGGAGGGCTGAAAACTTTCTGATGTTCCAAAGACCCCCAGAGTTAGAAAGTGCACTCGGCTCCGCAACATTTAGTTCTGCAATACCAATGCTAATTTTAAACGTACGTTCAAAAGATCTCCTTAAAATGATGCCCGGTTTCCTTTAACTTCTTACTTATTTTTGCAGACTCGTGTTCAGTGTGTGAGAGACCCTCCGGGCACAGAGTGAAATTCAGTTCTGACACGATTCATTGCGCACTTTTAGAACTAATAGCTTCTTAAAGGGGATGACAACAGCGAACTGAAGTTCACTCTGTCAAGACCAGCTCCTGCTATCGAGGTTTGTTCGAATGGAAATTCGCGTTTTTTTTAAAAAAAAAAGAGGTAAAAGATTGTCAGCTAAAGAAAAAAAAGTTTTACTACAAGTTTTCTTCATCATTTCACGCTTTATTTTTGGCCCTCCATACTGATTATTGTACTTCCCGAAATTAGAGGTTGTCGGCTTTAAGTTAAAGTGACATTTTCATTTTTACTGGCCCGCCTGGTTGGAATTCAGAACACTTTAGATTGAAACGGCCCAAGCAATAGAATTAGTCTAAAAGTTAAATATAGTTTATTGAATTGTTCACTGATAGTTTCTATAGCCTATTCACCGACCCGTGAAATGTGATCGCAGATTAGAGTTCTCGTCAATAGTTATCTCTTTAAACATCCTTAACAGTACAACCAGCATCATATTTCCCAAATTTAGGTCAAATAACCTTCAATAGATCACATCAGGATTCGGGTGAATGAAAACAATGAAAATTGTTAAAATATTGTTTTAAGCAAATTAATTAGATGCGATATGTTAAAACTGGGCATGCAGTGATAAATTAATCAATAATGTTTATGACATCGATCTGCAATGAAACGCCTTTATCTAATAAAACACTCTAGCATTGTTTATTATACTGGTACTATCTTGATAAAAGTAACACAACAAACACTAAGTGATTTGCCCTTTCAAACGTGCGATATATCAGAGGGGTACTTAAAAACTCCCACCCCCACAGTACCTTACAAAAATGTCGGTAGCTTGTAACCTTGAAAATGGGGAATTCGGCTGCATCCGATCTGCCGTTAAAGTGCCAGTACAAACACAAGTGTTGCCTGAGTTCAATTAATGTCCAAATGGATATGCGGCTATTCCATTCTCCTCTCGGAGGGAACAAACACATTTTCAATCACTATAACAAGAATAAAGCGTTAAGAGGATGAGTGCATTGTTTAGAGCCAATGGGTTCCCTCAGTGTAACTATTCGTTCTTATCGCCCAGGATGAAATTCAAAATGAAAAATTATCCCATCTCCGGTTTTACAAACAGAAAGGAAGAATAGGCAAGCAGTTTCCTCAAAGAAGGCCCTCCTAATCACAAAACAAAGGTTATGTGCCCTAGGCAATAGTAAACGCTGTCCGGGATAAGGTCCCTCTCTGTATCAGTTTTAAGGAGCGATTCTTAAAGATTTCAAAGGTAAAGTCATCAGAAGGACAACTTTGGTCAATGATAGGTTTATTGGAAAGTCGTGCTTTCTTCTAAAGAACGGATTGTATATTACAGAACGGGTACACAAAGATGGCCATGAGTTCGGTAGTAAACTGTCATTTTAACCAAGAGTAATAAAAGACGAGGCGAATCTAATGATAAGACACGGTTGAAGTTTGGTACCCAAGTCAATGAATGAAACGCCTTTTAGAATCCATATTATAATTAACTGAATCTGAATAGAATCACTTCTGTTGTGCTCTGTTTTTGTACTGCCGAAGATTGGAAAATCTTTGAAACTCTTCAGTGGTCTTATCATTTACATTAACTTTGTGCAATTCCAGTTAAAGAAAAAAGAACCACTGCACAAAGGCTTGTCCCGCTTTCCCGAGCAGAACAAACGTTTTGCTGATTGTCTTCATTTGCAGCCGAGTGCGAGGCTGGAATACAGTGTTCAACTAATTCAGTGTGTTTGGACAAGACAAACATTGTTCTTGCCATCAACAAACTGGAGAGGGGTCATCTGGCTCGTCCCCCGTGCTATATTCACTCTGTTCCTCAGATCAGATACAGCTGATGTGAAAATCATCCGCTTTGACCGAAGGGACAAAATAATAGACACTAGAACACATCAACACAACATGTGCTACCACATCATTGGGACAGAATTATCGGAATTCCAACGGTATAAAGTGACCTTTTTTAACCGTCTACAAAGCTGCTCAAAAAGTTTCCAAACTACTTTCGTCAAAATTCCACCTTAATTAATCCAATAATACAAAATTGCTATAATCCTTAATTTTAGCACCCATATTTAATTGCAGTTACATTCCTCATAGCATCCATTTTGTCTTTGGGACGAACAACTACTTGTTTGGCAGGAAATAAGTTTTCCTTTCCCTGCTTTTAGACCAGGGATTCATTGTGTGTTTAATTAGCGAGCACAAGTTCGATTCGTTCTATTATGGACTGAATTTGTACCAAGTGGGAACAAAGCATTAATAAAGAATTAATTTGTAAAACCTGGGGAAAGCGAGCCATTCAGAAAATTGATAACATGCTCAAGCAACCGATGCTGAAAGATGGGAACGATTTGTAGGACAGTATCTCAACCTTTCGGCTGTTTAAACTGCATATGTTTGGAGTAAGGGGATGAAGCTAATTCAAAATAATTATGCGGCTCTTTTAAATTACAATATCTGTCAGATAATATATACTCCCCGCCACCGAACGGGGTTACGTTTTTGAGCATATGCCCAACAGTTTAGTTTCAAACTAACTACTTTAAAGTTTGTTGGAAATTTCTTTATTATAACCCTCTAACTAGCCAGTGAATGACAACAATTGGAACATGATCTTGTGCGAGATTTTAATATACTTTAGAACGCTTCAAACTTTAACGGGAATAGGTTACAAAACCTATTAAACAAGTGCATAAGAGTAAAACGATTGAATTCAAACACTCTTGAAATTTAGACAAGAATAGTGTTCTTATGAGATTTAAAATGAGATGTTATTTGTTTCATGTGGTGTAGGCGCTGTCAGTTTTAATCTGTTAAGGACAGTGCTCACTTATTTTGAAGTAACTACATAGGGCTAAATTCGATATAAATGTGTTCACTGCAGTCAAACTTCGATTATTGTTAAAGTGTTTTCAGGTTGGTGCTCTTTTTAGGGAAATAAGTTTCTAAATATTTTTCACTGATTACCAAATAACGTATCGTATCAATCCAGTTATAAGTTGCTAATGAAGATATCTAGGAAGAGATGGTTTGTCTAAATAGCTGGCTGCTGATAAATTTTCCATCTAAACTTTTTTTTCAGAAGTCAAATCCAGAAGAGCCTCAAACAGTTTCACGCGCAGTTGAATCTGAGTTCATCGATTTAATGAAACAAATAATGTTATCAGATTGGCATTATGGTTCCAAACTATCACATTTTTTTCTGTACAAAATTCTATGTAACAAGTTGTCCTCTAATTATGATATAAGCGTGTGACTCTCCAAGTATAGAGATATTAAACTGTTTAAACTTTTAACACGTACACATTTGGCTGGAAAAACTTTTAGAAGATCAATAGAATGGACGTGTTTATCATGCAAAGCAAATCGAACTCTCTTCCCTCTTCTAAAATGCCCCCTAGTTACAGGTTACTATTATTAGTGGTAATGATTTGTCTGCCTCCTAATTGGGATCTAGGTAGCGACCCCAATGAGTCCGGGGTGATCGTGTTGTAAAAACGATTTGGGTAAGGTATTATGGGCTATTTCACGGTGAACAGTTAACAAATCCTACAGCATGCTGACAGGGGACAGGCCAGGCTGCTGAGCCGGGGCTTTCCTGCAGGGACAGCGGCTGGAATCCCAAAGCCACCCCACTGAGAGAGCAGGACTGAGGCGAGATTAATCAGGGACTAATTCAATTTACAACAGCCCATTTATTCAGCCTCCCTTTTCAAGCAGAGTCTTGCAGAAGCATTGTAGAAGCAAATTTGCATAGTCTAAATCTGTAGTTGTGCTGAGCAGTGATTGCCACAATAACAGGTTCTTGATTTTCTCGCCCTTACTTTGCAACCATGATCATTAGGTTGACAATAATATACATTCAAATGGGTTGGCTTGGTTTATGTAGATACAGAAACGCTGCTACTTTTCACACATACACACACAATGTAAACTACACACAGTTCAAGCTGCAAAGTAAGACTGGAATTGCCTTACAGATAATTTCTGACATCCTTTTTATAGTATAGTTTTAGGACTGCCTGCATAAAGAGATACCTCTGGAAACTGCAGTTCCTTTTTAACTTTTTTTGTCTGCCTCAGCACGTTTTTTATTCAGCAGCTTTTGGGAATGTGGGAGGAAGGCCTTGCATTGGCTCCAAATTAACGATTTCATTGCAGTGTCAATCATCGTTTACATGTGAATTTGTGGCAGTCCTTTGTGTTGTAACAAAACTGCTGCTGGAATGTCTTCCTCGACCATTATTAGACGCATTAACATTTTAATTGCACTTTTTGTAGTTGTAGCTTGATATGCGTAAATTCTAGACCAGCAAAATTGTGTTTATAAATTACATGGCAGTTCTATGTGTCCCACGTAATTGGGAGCAGGGCGATTTGGATGGAACCGTAAAGTATCATTTGGACGCTGCTTGGTATGTTTCAAAGGGCAGTTAAATCAGCGACAGGTGTCTGCCGGAATCAACCTATTTGTGGGATCTTGTATGTCTTGTAAGGTGCTGATTTCGAGTTTTGCAAACACACACAATCGCAGAGATAATTTGAATATGTATTTGTCGTCTTATCCCTGTAAACTATTAAAGAGCTGCAAATGAGCACGTTTTCACAAAGTGAGAAAGGGTGGGTAACGGCTGAAAGTGTAAAATATACACCAAGCAAATGCTTGAGTTTAATAGTGTGCTGACCCCTAATTTAATACAAGCCCTAATGTTTACAAGATTTGAAAAAGCGATATATTGCAATAACTTGCCGTAAAACTGCGCGTTATTTTTGTCAGTGATACGCTTATATATTATAAAATATCAATTGAACAGCTGAGTTGATGAACTCGCTCGATAAAGATGAATTTGCAATACAGCCCAACACTGCACTTGGCAGTAGAACGACATGACAGCGTTTTTTTACAGTGCAACTACCTGCCAATTTACTGTGATTTGTATTCACACCTATAATTTCCAGAGTACAAGAGCTGCAAACATTTGGGAATATAATTGCAAGGCAGTTACCTTCTGTATTACATTTCGTCCATGCAATCCCTATTGCTAGGCATATTGACGTTCCTTTCTCGCTAAAAAGATTTCTCATCTGTGAACCTCCACACTATAGAATCAGGCTACAACAGTTGAAGGGGACGTGTTAAATGATTACAGAGGCTGTAAACAGTCTAATTGGGCTCGTTCTGTGGCTGGAGCTCCATGTGAAAGGATGCCTGCTTGCTATTGATAAACTACCAGTGGATGTCGTTGTTTTCGCTCCCTGTGTGTGTGGAATGACACTCTCCGTCAGGGCACAGGATGACCTCCAGCTAGCAAGAGTTGTGCACGTCATTCACTTTCTATGCAGACACAAGGCGTAGAGACAGAGTCCCAAAGGAAAGGGAGACTCTCCTCGATACTGGGGCACAGGAATGACTGATGCACAGTGTAAAAAGCGGTCTCCTAGCTAAAGAAAGGGGCATCGGTTTTTGCATTGTTCTGCTTTCAATCAAAGCGTTTTTAACAGGTAACTGCTCTACACGGAATAGTCACCGAAAGAATGTAAAGGAATCTAGAAACTTTATTTTGCCAGGTTTGGGGAATTTTTTTGCTATTTTAATTTATGATTACTGATCTTTCCGTGTATTTCTTTTTTTTAAACTAGGATCCTTCGCCGTGAGAATCGAGGCTACACTGTGAAGGGAGAACAAAATGCTGTTGAGTTTTTGGGAGTTTGTGTGCGCTTTTGTGGGTTTGAGCGGCTTGGTGGACGGAGTCCGCGGGGGTTATGGCATGAGCATGTTTGCAGCCCAGCAAACTCCCCCAGATCCCTGCTACGACGAGAACAGCAACCCGAGGCGGTGTATCCCCGACTTCGTCAACTCCGCATTCGGCAAAGAAGTGAAAGTGTCCAGCACTTGCGGCAAACCCCCATCCAGGTACTGCGTGGTGACCGAAAAGGGAGACGAACGGTTCAGGAACTGCCACATCTGCGACGCAATGGACCCCAAAAAGGCTCACCCGCCAGCCTACCTGACCGATCTCAACAACCCACATAACCTGACCTGCTGGCAATCGGAGAACTACATCCAGTACCCTCAAAATGTTACCCTCACCCTCTCCCTCGGCAAGAAATTCGAAGTCACATACGTCAGCCTTCAATTCTGCTCCCCGCGCCCAGAATCCATGGCCATCTACAAATCGATGGACTATGGCAAATCCTGGGTCCCCTTTCAGTTCTACTCTACCCAGTGTAGAAAAATGTACACCAAACCCAACAAGGCTGTGATCACTAAACAGAATGAGCAAGAGGCCATCTGCACCGACTCCCATACCGACATGCATCCATTCACTGGGGGCTTGATCGCTTTCAGCACCTTGGACGGTCGCCCCTCGGCTCACGATTTTGATAACAGCCCTGTCCTCCAAGACTGGGTCACTGCTACAGACATCAAAGTGGCCTTCAGCCGTCTCCATACCTTCGGGGATGAGAACGAAGACGATTCGGAACTAGCCCGGGAGTCCTATTATTACGCGGTCTCCGATCTGCAGGTCGGAGGCCGCTGCAAGTGCAATGGTCACGCATCCAGGTGTATCAAGGACCGGGATGGTAACCTGGTTTGTGACTGTAAACACAACACCGCGGGCCCCGAGTGTGACAGATGTAAACCTTTCCACTATGATCGACCCTGGCAGAGAGCCACGGCCAGAGAGTCCAACGAGTGTGTGGGTAAGAGCAAACTTCCATCTTTTTTAAGAGAGACCTTTGTATCGCCTAATAGAGAAAAGATAATCTAGTCCCAGAACCCAGCGAGTCTGTGACCAAGGAAACGCTTTCAGCCCAGGAGCTGTGCAATACCTGGACTGAAATCTTAACCTAGTCAAGAGAGCGAGCCGACAAATAATGACCCTTTTAAATCTCCCATCAATATTTAGCTTTGCACTCGTATCCGATCCAGGCAGGTTATTTGCATAACTTTCTACTGTTGATCTATTTCTTTATGAGCTTGCATATTATCCGCCTTGGGAGGCTTTTCTAGGTCTGCCGAGTGTTTCGCAGCACATTGCAGCAATAAACAGGCTCCGAATGTATCGTGTTAATTATCTACTCAAAGCTCGACCAACGCGGCTGTTTGATCTTTGTTTTATATTCATTGACATTATTAAAGACGAGATATATTGTGTATCAAAGGACCACCAAGTCTTAATTATTTTATGCGCACTGCCACTATCTGGGCAGCCACTGTCTGCTGATCAGTTTTACCAACAGGTTAACAAAGTCTGAGAAACTGTAGATCGTAAAGCCGCTGGCTCCTTGGCACCGATATTCAAGTGAAAGCTGGCAATTGCAATTTGTGACAATAACAAATATTGACGAATGGTGCAGAGAGTGGCAAGTTGACAATAAATCTCATTATAAATACTTTACAAAGTAAGATGACTGGAAAACTGATCCAATTTAACTAATTGCCAATACGTTTCATTATTTTAAAGGCGAAGAATTTAAATAATCAATATCTAACTATACAAAAACTACGTATATTATTGGCCATCAATAACATAGTGTCATCGGTCCCAAAATGTATCAGTTACTATTTATGGATTTATATTCATGTTGCAGTTGAGAAATCGGGCCAGATGTTCAGAGGTGAAAACATATAATGATAAACTATCACAGTCTCTATAAACAGGCAACCATTTCACTGCAGTGCAAGTTAATTGCAATATAACCCATTGAGAGTTATTTCTGGGACTGTTGTGAAATCCTCACCAATAACTAGAGAAAATATTGGTGCAAAACATCAGTTCACCATTAATATCATTGAAAGTTCAACTCTCAATATTCAATATATTTGGTGGAGAATTGAACCGCTAGATTCTGGAGGTTGCTTTGTGCGCTGCAGTTAAAAATAACTCGTCCAAAGTTCAGAGCATGTCATCACAATGAAGTTAGTCTGCGAGTTCCAGTGTTTCAGCTGGAATCCAGGGAGGCTGGAGAGATTTTATCATCGAATAATCCCACACTGCCACCAACTCTGTCATCCAGAGGGAGATTCAGACCCACCCTGCCATTTACTGGCGGTCACTATCATGAAAGGATTTATAATTTTACGGCTACTATACAATAAATCTTGAGCCTTTGATGTCTCTTTTGAGTTGATCGGTTTTATTGCCCCTAGCACAATAAAACGAGGCAAGCTGGCTGTTGTTTTTCATCTGATATTATTTACTTATTTATTTTTTTTGCGTAGGGAGTTGCCCATTTAACAGGAGTTTCGATCTGAATTTGCTGAGGCCACAGTTAAAGTTGTGTTTTAATTAATTAATGCTTACATGTATGTATATATCCAAGTAAAGGGCTAAACCAAGCCGATAAAGTTTGTAAGCTGTTCGGGTGGAGAGCCGCTCCGACGAACCAGCAACATTTCCGGGAAAGGGCAATCAAAGGAAATATGTTCTTAAATGTAATGAAAACGGGAACTAGGTTGTTGTTGAAATAGTTTCAGAAGTTTGCTTACATTTTCAGACACGTTAAATAATGACAAATAATTAATAGATACCTAGACATTCGATGTTCTAGGAAAACAAACTGGCAGAGACCAGAGAAGGTTCTTGTCTGTTAAAGTGCAGTGAAATGATAAAATGTGTGCTCTCTGAACTGATTTCACTGCACAATCCCTAACAGCACGGTGGGTGTACCTCGACCAGATGGACTGCAGTGGTTCAAGAAGGTAGCTCACCACCACCTTCTCAAGGGCAGTTAAGGAGGGCAACAAATGCTGGGCTTGGCAGCCACGTTCACATCCCAGGAACTAATTTAAAAAAAGACAGCCCAGAAGGGACTTGCCCCAATGCGGCTAGATATTAGTTTAAAATCCGTCATGTGAGGGTCATATGCAGTCGCTAAAACGATACTTAGAGTGGTTTAGTGTAATATAAGCAGAGACAACGAGGGGGCAAGGAGGAGGTAAAACACAGAAATTAATAAAGGAGAAGGGAAACAAAGTAACGAGGGAGGAAGAAGTGTCTAAGTATCTGCTGAATGGGTTGATGGACAGTGCTCAGTCTAAGCGTGCTGCCGGCTCACCTCATGGCCAGTGACTAGTCTTGAGGAACTGATGCATTTCTGTGCAATGTGATTCCATCGCTCCAATACACAGCAGCCTGGGAGAGAGAGCCCAGTATTTCAGACAGGCTCTGAAATAACACGGTGAATCGATCGTGTTCATCTCACTGGTAACAGGGCGGGCCGCTGGGTTTACAGTTATTCACGTTTAACTTTTGCATAACTTTGCAGTCATGCGTCAGGAGCAGTGTGTCTCTTTCTGCACCACGTTATCCCTCTGAGTAAGAAGCAACCTGTATATCAGACCAAGTACTTCAATCTTCACTAGTTCTGCCAGGGAATCGGTTAATATAGCACATCACCCAACAGCTATATGCTCAATCCTTCCTCAACCACTGTAAAACTAGAGACACATAATTGAAACAAGCAGTAAAATCGACAAGGATCCATTATTTAATCATTTATATTGACAGCGCTCCTACCTCTTTAAACCTGCACTTCTTAAGCATTTAACTTTTCACTTTTATTCTGATTTCAGTTTGGTAGAATATCTTTAGAAACAATATTAATCCGTCCGTTTGTCACAGAATGTCTTTTAGCGACTGAAGTTAAAAAAGGCTCCTTTTAACCAGATTTAAATGTTGAAGGTATGCGATAGGGACTTGTGAACCGCCTGGGGCTGCTTCAATGTCCATTCTCGCTTCCTAGTTCAGTTGCAAAATAAAAATTGGCTATCCCCGCCCCAGTTGCAAAATAAAAATCGGCTATCCCCGCCCCAGTTGCAAAATAAAAATCGGCTATCCCCGCCCCAGTTGCAAAATAAAAATCGGCTATCCCCGCCCCAGTTGCAAAATAAAAATCGGCTATCCCCGCCCCAGTTGCAAAATAAAAATCGGCTATCCCCGCCCCAGTTGCAAAATAAAAATCGGCTATCCCCGCCCTAGTAGAATGAATAATAAACAGCCGGGCGACACGATTCTTACTCATCACCTGCTTAATACTAACAGCCTGAAGTCTGGGTACTGAGTCGAATCTGGAAACATGCAGTTTCAAGTCAAATGAGCAATGGGTGAAATAGGCAGACCTGGCTGAGACTTAGGGGAGAGGTCGAAGGCTGGTTTTATTTTCGCAGTTCTGGTGCTATGCAGATAAAGGCCTTGCAATGCATAACCGTGTCGGTGGTGTTATTCGATGGGAATGACTTCTCATGTCTCTTATCGTGACAATGGCAGTGACGTGCAGAAAATGGCTCCAGCAAAAGAACACTGGTGCACAAAGGGGGATTCTTTTAATGCTTTCACTGGCTTCTTTCGTGGCTCTGACATGTTACCCATGGGTGAATCGATGAAAATGGGAATAGGGGGAGGAGAGCGAGAGATCTGTAAACTGCCATGAGGTTTGCTGCCCGCCAGTTTCTTCTGTCCTTTTAAAGGACTGCAATGTACCTCAAACAGTGCAGACTGAGAGTTGCAGAAGCAGGTGCGTCGTCACATCAGCATGCAACGAATGCTTGTGGTTTGGCGAGAACCCGTGCATAGACAAACAACCTGACCTGGGTAAACGGGGCTTCTCAGCACCACCTTCTCAAAAATTAAATATAAATGTTGTAGAACAAGTGAGCAATAAAAAGGCTAACAGTTATGCAAATAAGATTAGCAAACCGGTTTACTATCCCGTATTGCTTTTAGGGTTCAGTATTTTTTGCCTCCAAATTCAACAAATAACGTGTCCTAATTCAACATTTCTATTCGTCTTTTTTACTGGTTAGAAATAGC
This sequence comes from Heterodontus francisci, assembly GCF_036365525.1. Taxonomy (NCBI): domain Eukaryota; kingdom Metazoa; phylum Chordata; class Chondrichthyes; order Heterodontiformes; family Heterodontidae; genus Heterodontus; species Heterodontus francisci. The sequence goes on from NC_090396.1 coordinate 43,798,545, forward strand.
ACTGATCGCATATAGTAATTACAGTCTATTTATTGATGCATCTATAAACCTAATCGGGGTTAAGTCGTCACCAAATTCCAGCGTATCCCGCTTTAGTGAAAAGGAATTAACTAGCATTTACTTTATGCCTTCCTGTTTGATGTGATTATCGGTAGCTAACCTTATACTTCCAAAATGTACTGTTCCCCATGGAGTTTAGTCATTGATATGCAAACGGAGCAGTATGGTTCCCTACCAATGAATAGTCAAGTTGACCTAATTTTCCAATAATGTGGCATCTTAACAGGGAAAAGTACTATTTTTTTCTAGAATTCTACTAGCCAATAATAGAAATTGTTGGCAGATTAGGAGATTTCAGTTTCTAATATCTCAATTAAAGCAATTTGTAGCTCTTACACTCTCTGAACAGCAAATTCACTTTAAATGCTGTCTGCTGAAAAATTGAGTATTTTTATGCAGTTGCTGCAATAATAGCGAATTTACATTACATAGCATCTTATCAGATCCCTCAGGGAATCCCTAAGTATTTCACAGATAATTAATTACTTTGATCTGCAGTTCCTGCTGTTAATTGAGCAAATTCAACAGCAGGATTTCAACCACACTCAGACACAAATGTAGTTAATTGTTTTTTGCATGAGGGGGGTGTTCTAGATTAAGGGGGAAAACATATCTCCTCATGTCACCTCTGGTTCTTCTGCCAATTGTTTTTAAATCTGTGTCCTCTGGTTATTGGTCCTTCTGCCACTGGAATAAGTTTCTCCTTATTTACCCGACCCGGGTTCAGTTCTGGGTACTGCCTGTGTGGAGTTTGCAAGTTCTCCCTGTGACCACATGGGTTTCCTCCGGTGCTCCGGTTTCCTCCCACATGCCAAAGACTTGCGGGTCAATAAGTAAATTGGCCATTGCAAAAAAATTGCCCCTAGTGTAGGTCGGTGGTAGGAGATTGAGGGAAGGTGTGAAAGTGAGAGGGAAATGGGATTAATGTAGGATTAGTATAAATGGGTGGTTGATGGTCGACACGGACTCGTTGGGCCGAAGGGCCTGTTTCGGTGCTGGAGTAGCGCAGTGTCTAGCACCGCAGCCTCACAGCTCCAGCGACCCAGGTTCAGTTCTGGGTACTGCCTGTGCAGAGTTTGCAAGTTCTTCCTGTGACCGTGTGGGTTTCCGCCGGGTGCTCTGGGTTCCTCCCACAGCCCAAGACTTGCAGGTTGATTGGTAAATTGGCCATTGTAAATTGTCCCTATTGTGGGTAGATAGTAGGAGAATGGTGGGGATGTGGTAGGAAATATGGGATTAATGTATGATTAGTATAAATGGGTGGTTGTTGGTCAGCACAGACTTGGTGGGCTGAAGGGCCTGTTTCAGTGCTGTATCTATCTATGACTCTATCAAGATTGTTCATGATTTTTAACACCTGTAACAAATCTCTTCTTAACCTTCTCTGCTCTAAAGGAACGCAGCTTCTCCAATCGCTCCACATAACTGAAGTTCCATTCCAGTAAATCTCTTCTGCATCTTCTCCAAGGCCTTGGCATCCTTGCTAAAGTGTGGTGCCTATAATTGAACAGAATACTCTAGCTGAGGCCGAACCAGTGTTTTACAAAGATTTAGCATAACATCCTTGTTTTTGTACTCTATGCCTCTATTAATAAAGCTCAGGATCCCATATGTTTTTAAACAAATTTCGCAACTTGTCCTGTCACCTTCAAAGATTTGTATATATATACCCCTCTCTGTTCCTGTACCGCCTTAAAATTATATAATTTAGTTTATATTGCTTCTCATTCTTCCTACCAAAGTGTATCACTTTACACTTCTGTGTTAAGTTTCATCTACCATGCATCTGTTCATTTTGGTCTATGTCTTCCTGGAGTCTAGTACTAACCTCCTCATTGTTTACTCATTTCCAAGTTTTCTGTCATTTGCAAACTTTGAAATTATACCCTGTATACCCAAGTCCAGATCATTAATAATATGTTTGGATGATATTGTCCTCATCCTAACATCCACGTATGCACACTTACCAATAGGGATTACCCAAGAGCAATCAGGCATAGGTGCCATGGGTAATTGTTCTCCTTTTTCACCCATGAATGCTGAGGTTAATTGTATTAGCTGAGCACTATCCTAGCTAAGATAAGCTCAGTCAGTACTGGTAGAGGATAAAATCTGGGACTCTGCTATTGTGTATGGCCTGCTACCACAGCAGCTATTGCAATTACCTACAGATCCATCTGGAGAGCCTGATGCATTGCTTTTGTAGTTAGACTGGTTGTAATAGGACGGTTGCAATGACAAACTGAAGAATCTTGCCCAGGATCTGTGCATCACAAAAAATATTTGAGAATGCACAGAGTTTTAGTTGACTTCCCTTTGTCTACCTGCAGAAATCACTGAAAGCTACAATTAAGCCCCATGAAAAGGTTAATATTTCCCTTATATAGTGAAAACACCAATCATTTAAACAAGCTTGAAAAAAAGATGAGATAGTATATGATTTGGCATACATTTCCTTTAAAACTAGCAGTGCACACTAACAGAATGGTGAAATTGTCTAAGAGTTATACAGATAGTGGGAGAAGATCAGATCGGCTAGAAATTGGTTTGGACTGAATCACACAAAGTCCAGTCTGTCACTTTATTTAAAAAAAAAAGAGATTTCACTGTAAAAGAGTACTGCTTTGGTTTGACGTACAGTGCAATTAAGATAATAAAAGGGAAATGGTATCTTGGCTTTTTCAGAAACTGGCTAATTCAGACTTGAGAGAAAGCCTAACTTAATTGGGAGGACTACAAATGAATAGTCTAGATCTACTTGACTTACCTTCTGTTCTTTCTGGAATTTTAAATATAACATCTATGAAGAATAGTATAGGGGGTCGGTCACTATCAATTATTATGGAGTTGCTGTTTCTCATGCAGTGTAACGGTGGCCTTGAATGCAATTATAGTCAAAAAAACAAGTGATCATAATCAGGTTTTTGATCACACTGCTCTGTTTTCAGCTTTGAGTATATGATGGATTGTTATGCTGAGCTATCCTTGTAGAACAGTACATTGCTAGCTCAATCTTGCTTTCAGAGATGGGCCAATGGATTGATTCTAATCAATATTATGATGTTTTTGATTTAGATTTAGAGATACAGCACTGAAACAGGCCCTTCGGCCCACCGAGTCTGTGCCAACCATTAACCACCCATTTATACTAATCCTACACTAATCTCATATTCCTACCACATCCTCACCTGTCCCTATATTCCCCTACCACCTACCTATACTAGGGGCAATTTATAATGGCCAATTTACCTATCAACTTGCAAGTCTTTTGGCTTTGGGAGGAAACCGGAGCATCCGGAGGAAACCCACACTGAAGTTGGGCTATCTCATTGAAATATATCAAGATATATGTAGGATAGGAACTGTTATTTACTGGCACCCAGAAGTGAGGAGATGGATAATTTAAGGGGAATACAGTTTTGTGGAGTTATACTGTGGAGCAACCATAACATCATTTATGCACTCCATTGTAAATGTGATACAAATGACTAGGATCTTCTTAAATGTCTACAAATGTGACACAAGTACACATAGTGTGATATAGGGCACAGTACTGATGAGTAGCAAGTCTGTATTCTTCTCATGAAGTAAGCAGAAATCATCATTTAATAGGAATTAAGGTTATTTTGCAATGGGGTATAAATGATTTCTTTATCAAACTAGATACTTTGATGTCATGACAGCTTTCTAATGACACCTAAAGTGGCTTTTCTGCCTCCAGGTTTTACCATAAGGAACAAAACTAATATAAGATTTACCACTATCTGGTGACCATTTGTTTAGATGCTCACAACATAAGCAAAATTTGTAATGGATACATTTGTATTTCACTGGAAGGCTGACCAACACAACTAATTCACAAATCTGTTGATGGCCAATTCTAAGATCATGAGGAGGATAGTAAATAGCTATTTCAGTCTTTCCCACTGCATATCCTCTTTACGACCATCTTGACCTATGGGGGGGGGGGGGGGGGGGGTGGGGGGAGACCTTGATCTTGCCACACTTTACTAAAAATGCTCAGTAAGTACAATCTCCCAAGAATGTTAGATGACTATACATAATTCAAATTGTAATGATTATCTCGTTTGGCCTATGAATAGACTATGTTAAAAAAAAACGAGCTTAATCATCAATCATATTGACAGATAGTGATGTACTAAGATGAGAAATGATCCCAATAGTTTACACATTGAAAATTCCACTGAGAGTGTTCTCTTTTTTACAGAATGCATGCTAATTATTGCAGAAGTTGTAGAAATTATTTCAGTTGTTCTGAATAGGTCCTTGTGACAAAGTTCATCACTCATTGCATCCATCATGTTGTCAATGCAGTTGCCTTTGCTACGCATTCCTTTCATGTTATGTGAGCAATGTTACCACACACACATCACAAAACATTTGCTTGCTTTGCTTTCCAAGGTAAACAATGATCTAAAGAAGCTCAAATTAGACTGATTTAATGAGATGTTTTATGTGTTTATCAAAGGGAGACATTTATGCTTTACCTGTATTAATCTCACAGTAAGATTTGAATTTGTAATGGATCACTCTTTTTCAGTGTTAGGCTGCAGTCCTGTAACTGATGTCAGCGTGCAGCTTTTGATGATGGGTTTCTAAAATGCAGCATGTGAACATATTTTGTCATCAAAATAGAGGCAATGATTTTAACAACTGTTAGTATTTACTAATTGGTAACTCTTTTTAACCCAAATTGTTTCTCAGATAATCTGTTTAAGGGGTTTGATTTGCCTGAAATTCTGGAGAACTGAAAACTACATATTGAAATTGTTCAAAGTCTGTCTTTTTTGAAAGAATTATGTAGCCTTATTCAGTGGCTATTTCATTTGTAGACTAATTGGACCAACACCAAAGATGTCACCATCCTAGATAATTACATCCCAGATAACTACCCCTGTTTCAAGAGACTATTAGCATAATTGTCTAAATTAATGCAGGACAAAGTATCATCCACTGCCAATCATCAACAGTTGCCACTTTTAGACAGGGTACATACTACGATGGGTTATCAAAATGGTTGCATTAGTTTCAACAGGAAAATTGCTTTGTTTTTGAAATGCAAAATATTTGAAATGTTACCTCAGCAACTCAATTTGAACTACATTGTGTTTTTGAAGTGAGTTAAATAAAATATAGGCTGGATTTGGATGGATATCATTTAATTTTCATTGCTAACAGGGTCAGACTGGTTTCCCAAAAGTGCATGGAAGTCTTTGGGATACTCATGGAGAAAGGGACGGACCAATAACCCAGCATTATGGAACTCTTCACGGGGGTACGTGGAGAAATCTTCTGTATGGTCAGTCCGCCCTGATTGTTAACTGCTAGGACATTAAAAATCTTTACATTACCACAACACTCAATGTATTTGATCAAAATGTTTACAATTCCGATTCTGTTTAACTCTCCTGAATATAGTGCACAAAAACATTTATGATGTAATACATGGAAGTGTCAGCTTGGCTCCATGGTAGCAATCATACGGTTCAGTCAGATGATCATGGGTTAAGCCTCATAATCAAGGCTGACATTTCAGTGCTCCCCCATTGGAGATGCTGTCTTTTGATATGTTCGGCCAAGGTTCTGTGCTGGTCGACAAGGTGGATGGCATGATTGGAGGAAGAGCAGGGGTGTTCTTCCTGTCCTGGGCAGCATTTATCCCTCAAGCGACACCATCACAACAATTGATTTTCTGGTCACCTGTCTCAGGAAACAAAGAGTAGGAATAAACCGATCTTCTTCCGAGTGGCAGGCAGTGGATAGTGGGGTACCGCAGGGATCAGTGCTAGGACCCCAGCTATTCACAATATATATTAATGATATAGATGAGGGAATTAAATGTAATATATCCAAGTTTGCAGATGACACAAAGCTGGGTGGGAGTGGGAACTGTGAGGAGGATGCAGAGAAGCTCCTGTGTGAGTTGGACAGGTTGAGTGAGTGGGCAAATGCATGGCAGATGCAGTATAATGTGGATAAATGTGAGGTTATCCACTTTGGTGGTAAAAACAGAAAGGCAGATTATTATCTGCACGACAATAGATTGGGAAAGGGGGAGATGCAGCGAGACCTGGGTATCCGTGTGCACCAGTCACTGAAAGTAAATTTGCAGGTGCAGCAGGCATTTAAGAAGGCAAATGGTATGTTGGCCTTCATAGACAGAGGATTCGAGTACAAGAGCAAGGATGTCTTGCTGCAATTATACAAGGCCTTGGTGAGACCACATCTGCAGTATTGTGTGCAGTTTTGGTCTCCTTATCTGAGGAAGGATGTTCTTGCTATGGAAGGAGTGCAGCGAAGGTTCACCAGACTGATTCCTGGGATGGCAGGACTGATGTATGAAGACAGATTGGGTTGATTAGGCTTGTATTCACGAGAGTTTAGAAGAATGAGAGGTAATCTCATAGAAACCTACAGAATTCTGACAGGACTGGACAAACTAGATGCAGGAAGGATGTTCCCAATGGCAGGGGAGTCCAGGACCAGGGGTCACAGTCTAAGGTTAATGGGTAAGCCATTTAAGGACTGAGATGAGGAGAGATTTCTTCACCCAGAGAGTGGTGAACCTGTGGAATTCTGTACCATGGAAAGCAGTTGAGGCCAAATCATTAAATATATTCAAGAAAGAGTTAGATATAGTTCTTGGGGCTAATGGGATCAAGGGATACGGGGAGAAAGCAGGAACAGGTTACTGAGTTTGGATGATCAGCCATGATCGTATTGAATGGTGGAGCAGGCTTGAAGGGCCAAATGGCCTACTCCTGCTCATATTGTTCTATATTTCTATGTTTCTATGACTGTTTGATTAACCTTCCTGTGTGCAGATTGGCTGCTGTGTTTGCCTATGTTACAGCAGTAACTACACTTTACAATAATTCACTGGCTATGAAGCGCTTTGGAATGCCCTGAGGATATGAAAGGAGCTATACAAATATAAGTTCTTTCAAATGTGTGAGAAATTAAATATTTCTGGGTAAAACCTTAACTTAGTCATGGAGTTCTTTGGGGTATTTCTCATTCATACACTACTTTTCCAGAGGCCCAGCTTGGGGGTCTGGGACTCATCTTTTCTAAACCCCTGCTGATTTGCGTCCTCACTGGGCTTTGTTGTCTCTTCATTTGCCTTACCATTAGGCTAAATTGCACATGCAAGGCCTGGGGCCTTATTCTCAGCACATACATGCCCTTTCACAGATTCCTTTCCCCTCTCACAACTCTTGTTATTACTGATGCTTAAAACAATTCCCCAGTCAGTGGGATGCAGTGTACTTTCTCAATGACATCTTGAAGTGGTGCAGATGATATCTGGCTTGAAGCACACTGTTGGCAAATGCTCCTTTTACTTGAAGCCATCCTATAAGCAGCTGAGGCAAGAAATGGCAAGGCAGCAGTGGTTTCTCTCACTACTGGGCCCAGCAGCTCCTCCTACAGACAATCCTCCCAGAGAATCCATGACACAGATAATTCTCCACATCCTCTATTTTACCATTGTTAGCTGCTTCACTGGCCACATTCCCCACCTACTGTCACTCTCTCCCTCAGCACCTTGCCCTTGCCACCTCCCCTTTGTGCCTTCAAAAATATCCTTAAGATGCTCTTTCTTAACAGTATGTGTACACCCTCCTACTCTCTTCCAATATAAGTTATTGATGTACTCCCAACTCAACTTGTGGTTGACTATTAAACAATATACTGACCGGAGGAGAAAGTATGCCAAATAAATTAAACTAGTGGGGCAGGGGGGTGGGAACCAGAGCAGTAGGACACCAAGTGAAATAAATGAGGGGGAACTAGTAAATCAGGCCAGTAAGACTAAGAGGAAGAGCAGGCAGGGAGATGTTGCGGAGCACAGCGGGACTGGTGGTCTGAAGTGCATCTGTTTCAATGCGAGAAGTATAACAGGTAAGGCAGATGAACTTTGAGCTTGGATTAGTACTTGGAACTATGATGTTGTTGCTATTACAGAGACTTGGTTGAGGGAAGGACAGGATTGGCAGCTAAATGTTCCAGGATTTAGAAGCTTCAGGCAGGATAGAGGGGGATGTAAAAGGGGTGGGGGAGTTGCATTACTTGTTAAGGAGAATATCACAGCTGTATTGCGGGAGGACACCTCGGACGGGTCGTGCAGCGAGGCAATATGTGTGGAGCTCAGGAATAGGAAGGGTGCAGTCACGATGTTGGGGGTTTTATACAGGCCTCCCAATAGCCAGCGGGAGGTAGAGGAGCAGATATCTAGACAGATTTTGGAAAGATGTAAAGGTAACAGGGTTGTAGTGGTGGGTGATTTTAACTTCCCCTATATTGACTGGGACTCACTTAGTGCTAGGAGCTTAGATGGGGCAGAATTTGTAAGGAGCATCCAGGAGGGCTTCTTGAAACAATATGTAGATAGTCCAACTAGGGATGAGGCCGTACTGGACCTGGTGTTGCGGAATGAGCCTGGCCAGGTGGTCAAAGTTTTAGTAGGGGAGCATTTCAGGAACAGTGACCATAATTCCATAAGTTTTAAGGTAATTGTAGATAAAGATAAGAGTAGTCCTCGGGTGAAGGTGCTAAATTGGGGGAAGGCTAATTATAACAACATTAGGCAGGAACTGAAGAATTTAGATTGGGGGTGGCTGTTTGAGGATAAATCAACATCTGACATGTGGGAGTCTTTCAAATGTCAGTTGATTAGAATCCAGGACCAGCATGTTCCTGTGAGGAAGAAGGATAAGTTTGGCAAGTTTCGTGAACCTTGGATAACGCGGGATATTGTGAGCCTAGTCAAAAAGAAAAGGGGAGCATTCGTAAGGGCTGGAAGGCTAGGAACAGATGAATCCCTTGAGGAATATAAAGAAAGTAGGAAGGAACTTGAGCAAAGAGTCAGGAGGGCTAAAAGGGGTCATGAAAAGTCATTGGCAAACAGGATTAAGGATAATCCCAAGGCTTTTTATACATATATAAAGAGCAAGAGGGTAACCAGGGAAAGGGTTGGCCCACTCAAGGACAGAGAAGGGAATCTATGTGTGGAGCCAGAGGAAATGGGCGAGGTACTAAATGAGTACTTTGCATCAGTATTCACCAAAGAGAAGGACTTGGTGGATGGTGAGCCTAGGGAAGGGAGTGTAGATAGTCTCAGTCATCTCATTATCAAAAAGGAGGAGGTGTTGGGTGTCTTGCAAAGCATTAAGGTAGATAAGTCCCCAGGGCCTGATGGGATCTACCCCAGAATACTAAGGGAGGCAAGGGAAGAAATTGCTGGGGCCTTGACAGAAATCTTTGCATCCTCATTGGCTACAGGTGAGGTCCCAGAGGACTGGAGATTAGCCAATGTTGTTCCTTTGTTTAAGAAGGGTAGCAAGGATAATTCAGGAAATTATAGGCCGGTGAGCCTTACATCAGTGGTAGGGAAATTATTAGAGAGGATTCTTCGGGACAGGATTTACTCCCATTTGGAAACAAACAAACTTATTAGCGAGAGGCAGCATGGTTTTGTGAAGGGGAGGTCGTGTCTCACTAATTTGATTGAGTTTTTTGAGGAAGTGACAAAGGTGATTGATGAAGGAAGGGCAGTGGATGTTATCTATATGGACTTCAGTAAAGCCTTTGACAAGGTCCCTCATGGCAGACTGGTACAAAAGGTGAAGTCACATGGGATCAGAGGTGAGCTGGCAAGATGGATACAGAACTGGCTCTGTCATAGAAGACAGAGGGTAGCAGTGGAAGGGTGCTTTTCTGAATGGAGGGATGTGACTAGTGGTGTTCCACAGGGATCAGTGCTGGGACCTTTGCTGTTTGTAGTATATATAAATGATTTGGAGGAAAATGTAGCTGGTCTGATTTGTAAGTTTGCGGACGACACAAAGGTTGGTGGCGTTGTGGATAGTGTTGAGGATTGTCAGAGGATACAGCAGGATATAGATCGGTTGGAGACTTGGGTGGAGAAATGGCAGATGTAGTTTAATTCGGACAAATGTGAGGTAATGCATTTTGGAAGGTCTAATGCAGGTGGGAAGTATACAGTAAATGGCAGAACCCTTAGGAGTATTGACAGGCAGAGAGCTCTGGGCGTACAGGTCCACAGGTCACTGAAAGTGGCAACGCAGGTGGATAAGGTAGTCAAGAAGGCATACGGCATGCTTGCCTTCATCAGTCGGGGCATTGAGTATAAAAATTGGCAAGTCATGCTGCAGCTATACAGAACTTTAGTTAGGCCACACTTAGAATACTGCGTGCAATTCTGGTCGCCACACTACCAGAAGGACGTGGAGGCTTTGGAGAGGGTACAGAGGAGGTTTACCAGGATGTTGCCTGGTCTGGAGGGCATTAGCTATGAGGAGAGGTTGGATAAACTTGGATTGTTTTCACTGCAACGACGGAGGTGGAGGGGCGACATGATAAAGGTTTACAAAGTTATGAGCGGCATGGACAGAGTGGATAGTCAGAAGCTTTTTCCCAGGGTGGAAGGGTCAGTTACTAGGGGACATAGGTTTAAGGTGAGAGGGGCAAAGTTTAGAGGGGATGTGCGAGGCAAGTTCTTTACACAGAGGGTAGTGAGTGCCTGGAGATTGCTGCTGGGGGAGGTGGTGGAAGCAGCTACGATAATGACGTTTAAGAGGCATCTTGACAAATACATGAATAGGATGGGAATAGAGGGATACGGTCCCCGGAAGTGCAGAAGGTTTTAGTTTAGGCAGGCATCGAGATCGGAGCAGGCTTGGAGGGCCGAATGGCCTGTTCCTGTGCTGTACTGTTCTTTGTTCTTTGTAAAAAGCTTCAGTTACAATTCTTTTTTTGTTCTCTTTGAGCATTGCTGCTGGTAGTCAACTAAAGTATATCTAGATTTTAGTTTTATTCATAGTCATTGTTCAACATAAAGCAGACTTCATAACTCATGAGTAGCAAAGTCACAGTTTTGTTCTGCTGCTTGGATTCACTGAGTAGTACAATCCCACAGCTGTCAGCTGAGTGCTCTGATTATAGCACAGTTTTTTAATGTTTTAATGAACTGCAGGGTTGGTTTGGAGTTAACAAGTTTCATACCTGATGTGGTGATGTCAAGTCATTAAATGTTTTTATACTTGAAGATGGCATCATCACATTGAGGGTAGATTTGCACAGCTTGATATTTGGAGCAAAATTGTAAGTGTTCTTTATGCACATATATATGCTGTTGCTGCAAAAAATGATTGCCAGAAAAATGTCTTCAATATTGACGACTACATTTATTGCCCAGCTTCAATCATGTAATATACCTGTGTCATATATAGGCTAGGTAGTGGTAACAAGTTCCTCAAGGACAATCTAGCAGCCTTCAATAATCAGTTTTATTCAACAACAATAACTTGTACTTTTATAATGCCTTAAACATACTAAAACATCCCAAGGTAGCAAGTGATACAAAAGAAAACCACAAAGAAAAAACCTCCAAAGATGGAACAAGTCACCACCCAAACCAATGGCAAAAGGAGGCTACCATCTGAGACACACTACGGCAGCTCCTCCTCATTGGATGAGGAAGGGCCGGAATGACGGCAGCTGCAAAAGAAGTGGCAGAACTCAAAGCAGCTGGAAGATAAAGCCCCCAGCTCCCAGGCACGGGAAGCTGTGATGGGTCCAGCGCGCCCCAAACCCAAAGCGCCGAACCCAGTGACATGCCCAGCACACCCCACCTCTGGGACATCGAGAGCAAAGAAGCGTCTGGCACAATCCAGCTCCGGGAAGCCGGGAGCAGTGATGTCTTCGAGGAGGAAGAAAGGGGGAAGACATCAACAGCAGAGGACAGCCCAAGCCTTGCTGCCAACAAGACGTCCCCCCCGATGTCACCCCAGCGGAACAAACCCCCCATGAGTAACCAGGAGGGATTTCTGAGCCCAACGAATGTAAAACAGCTTGTGTACACTATGGGTATGCAGGAACATACCCAAGGACTGGGACTAGCAAGGACAGCTGGTGTGGGAAGCAACACACAACTTAAAAATGGGTATAAAGATTGCTTTGATTAACGTGTGTAGCGTTAAATCCACTATGCAATATGTTTCAACCTTGGACTACCTGGCCAAGGTCAAAGCCGACCTGCTGTTTCTGCAAAGAGTGTGGAATACCACACCTCAGCACCTACAGGCAATGGTCGCGATGGTGGTTGCACGGGACATCAATCTGGTCTGGGGGAAATGATTCCCGTTCCTCCGGCCTAGGTATTCTGCTGCGGGGAGGCAACTTCACCGTCTCCGAAGTTAAGGAGGTGGTAGACGATCGCCTCCTCATAGCAGATGTAATGTACAACAATGCTCTGCTCCAGTTGATCAACGTGTACGTCCCAGCTCAATGCAGCGAGCGACTGACCGTCCTCCAGCAACTCCCACTGCTGCTGGCAACGTCCAGACCGGTCATTCTAGGTGGTGACTTCAACTGCATCATTTACGCAACTGGACGATCTGGCAGGGACGACAGCAAACTGGACACTATGTCCAGATTCCTAATGGAAACAGTAAAAGATGCAAAGCTGCACGACGTCTTCAGCAACCCTGCAGATGGAGCGCAGCGTAGATATACCTGGTCAAGACAGGATGGGTCTGCCTGTCCCAGGATTGAGTTCCTGTTTGTGTCCCGTGCTGTCACGGTCAGATCCACCGACATCAAGTGTTCTTCTCTGACCATTGCCTCTTACTGGCCGACTGTCACTTACAGGATGACCAGCAGGTTGACAGGGGGACATGGAAGCTCAATGCTACACTGCTAACCCCAGAGAACGTTGAGGAACTCAAAAGGGATTACAAAGGTTGGAGGATCATGAAACCCCTCTTTGAGTCTCCAATTCACTGGTGGGAGGCGATCAAGGAGAACATCAAGAGGTTCTTTATCTTCAAAGGTGTTCAGAGGGCAAAAGAGAGAGACAGAGGGAAATGTCCCGACTCCAGAAAAGTATGCAAAATCTGCTCTGGCTGCAGTCGATGGGGGTCGAGGTCAAGGAGGATCTCCAGGAGGTCAAGAGTCAGCAGGCCTCGCTGTTTGCCACGGAGGCCTCCAAGATCATCTTCCGGTCCAGAGTCCGCTTCGTTGAGAAGGATGAGATGTGCTCGATTTGCTCACGTTACTTCTTCCAAAAGGTACACAGAGAGCTCTGTGATCAACAGCCTGAAGGAAGAGGAAGGCTCGATAACGTCTTCACACATGTCGGAACATGTTAAGGATCAGCAAATCCTTTTATGCTGGGCTGTACGACGTGAAGCCCATGGACAGCATGACTTCCCAGTCCTTCCTGTCATCTATCATGGAGGTCTTAGATGACAGCATGAGGGAGAGACTGGACAAACCGCTAACTCTGGATGAGCTGGCAAATGCCGTCAGGTCCTTCGAGACGAGTAAAACCCCCAGAAGCGACAGCTTACCGGTTGAGTTGTATTTGGCTCTGTGGGGCTGGATTGGCCCAGACCTGCTGGAAGTATATGAGTGTATGCTTCTGGCCAGCAGCATGTCAGAATCCATGAGGAAAGGCATCATCACCCTCATCTACAAGCGGAAGGGGGAGAGGGCGGAAATCAGAAATTGGCAACCCATCTCACTGCTTAATGTTGACTACAAGATTCTGTCCAAAGTCATCGCCAGTCGGGTCAAGTCTACTCTAGAGTTGGTGATTCACCCTGACCAGACCTGTATTGTATCCAGCAGGAAGATCTCTGATAGTCTCGTGCTACTCAGGGAAACGATCACCTATGTACGAGACAGGAGGGTGGACACTTCCCTCATCAGCTTAGACAGGATTTTGACAGGATATCGCACACATACAGGATGGACATGCTCTCCAAAATGGGGTTTGTGGAGGGAATCTGTAACTGGATCAAACTGCTCTACACAAACATCAGTAGCACAGTGTCAATCAATGGGTGGGAATCAGAAAGTTTCCCGATCCAATGTGGAGTCAGACAGGGCTGTCCTCTCTCCCCTGTCTTGTTTGTCTGCTGTATCGAACCTTTTGGTGAGTCCATTAGGAAGGATGCGAGCATAAGAGGGGTGATGATCCCAGGCAGCGGAGGCACTCAGGTAAAATCCTCCCTGTACATGGACGACTTCGCCATTTTCTGCTCGGATCCGCTGTCTGTGCACAGACTGATGAGCATCTGCGACCAGTTCGAACTGGCCTCGGGAGCCAAAGTTAACCACGTCAAGATTGAGGCCATGTTCTTTGGGAACTGGGCCGACCGATCCTTTGGCCCCTTCACCATCAGGCCAGACAACCTGAAGGTGCTGGGGATATGGTTCGGAAGGGCCGGGGCATGTGCCAAAACCTGGAAGGAGCAAGTAGCCAAGGTACACCATAAACGGAGCATGTGGGAGCAGCGTTCTCTCTCCATTGTGCGTAAGAACCTTGTCATTGGGTGCGAGGCGCTCACGTTGCTGTATGTGCTGCTGGTCTGGCCCATACTCCAGTCCTGCGCCATGACGGTCACCCGAGCCATTTTCCGCTTTATCTAGAGATCCAAAAGGGACCAGGTCCGGAGGGACACGATGTTCAAAACTCTGGATAAGGGCAGGAAAAGTGTATCTAATGTCGCCCTCATCCTGATGACCACCTTTGTGTGTGGCTGCATCAAGCTGTGCGTAGAGCCCCAGTACGCAAATACCAAGTGTCACTGCGTGCTGAGGTTCTATCTGACCCCGGTGTTGTGAAGGATGGGTCTGGTCACATTGCCGCGGAATGCTCCATCCAGTTGGACCGTACGGTACCACCTATCCTTCATGGGAAAGTTTCTGCAGAAAAACGGAATGTCCTCATGGCCCTACAGGATAAGGAGATGGTGGTTTCTGTCAGGTGGTTCCCCGAGCAGACTGCCAAGGTCATTTGGCAGAATGCCTCATCACCAGAGCTTTCAAACAAGCACCAAGATGTAGCTTGGCTGGTGGTGAGAAGGGCTCTCCCCGTCAGATCCTTCCTGCACGCCCGGAGTCTCACCCCCTCCGCATGCTGCCCTCGAGGTGGCTGTGGTGGGAAAGAGACAGTTGCCCATCTCCTCCTGGAATGTGTCTTTGCAAAGCAGGTGTGGAAAGAGATGCAGTGGTTTTTGTCGAGGTTCATCCCAAACCTGTAAAAACCTGTAACTCAGGAGTCTGCTCTACGGGCTGTTCCCAGGGATGCACACCGAGATAAACATCAACTGCTGCTGGAGGACCATTAATTCGGTGAAAGATGCTCTTTGGTCTGCCTGAAACTTGCTGGTCTTCCAGAACAAAGAGTTATCCACGACCGAGTGTTGCAGACTGGCACATTCCAAGGTCCAGGACTATGCGCTGAGGGAGGCATTAACGCTTGGGGCAGATGCTGCAAAGGCTCAGTGGGGAAAGACTACTATGTAAGGTCCTCCCGCCATAGTGGACTAAGGGGCTGGACCCATGGGAAACCCCTTGGGCTGTATACACCAAATATGGGTTTGCTGTAAATTGTACATGGCATGTAAAATGGAATGAAAGGGTTGTGAGGCAACTCACTGCTGTATTGAAGAAAACTGATTTCCTTTGCACTTTTTGGAATGTCAACTTGGTGCTGGTTTGAACTGTGTTGTAATGTATGTTTTTACAGATTTTTATGAATAAAGTATATTTTGGGGGGAAAAAGTGATTATTGCAAAAGCAAAAACGTAATACTTTTTTTAAAGAAAAAGACAGCATTTGAAATGTTTTGCTGCAGTTGTATACATACTTATTGCTGCTTATGTAGGGGATGGCCAGACACTGAATGAAGGCGATTAAGATTCCCTGGAGGATGTAGCCTCATTACACTTTGTTCTGATATCTGATTTACTCTCCAAGTTTAATATGGTGAAAGAGCTTTGCACCAATGCTAAACTTGTAGTGTGAATTGACCATCAAAGGTACATGGACAACACAGTTTTAAAACAAGCGAAATCAAACACTCAGAATCAAAGTCAGTATACAAAGGGATTTACAGTTTTTTTTATTAGCCAATCATGTTTGCTATAATCTAATATATGCCTTGTTTTTAGTGACATGTCTTATTCTATAGTGGAGATCAGTTAAATAATGTAATTAGTAAAAGATGTCTTACTAAACAACAAAAGTCTGTATAATTGGAGAACATTTTATTACTGGATCAGGAACTCTACACAATGGGGGTTAATGGGAAATGATCTGGTACATTGGAATTAAATGAATGATTGTTTTACATATGTCTTTATCTGGAATCAACTATATTTCCCAATAGGGAATCTCAGATATCTTTGAATCTTGCTCTTAGAAATGCTTCTAATTGTCTGCACTACAGTATTTAATCCAATCTAATATTGACTTAACATTGCAATTCACAAGGGAGCACTATTAGTGCATAATGCAACAGAGAACTATGAAGACTGCTTGACACGCAGAGCATCTGGGGTTAACGAGTAAAACACATTTATTTACTTTGTTTAGATGGTGGAATGAATGTTGTACAAGCTGGTTAAAACTATCTAATTCAACTGCTGATATTTAACGGGGTTATTGTAAAATGTATTGAAGTTGTGTCATGTGGAAAGGGAAGGCTAATTATTGCCACACTCTGAGAATTTTAATCTTGATCGTGTATTTAAAAAAGTACATAAAAATCAGGCAAGTTAACATTTAAACTAGAATATGTATTAAATCTGATAAATTTAATAGTTTCTGTTAGTAAATAAAATGTGCAGTGTCTCAGAATCAAACAGGGGATTCCTAATCCAGATGGTTTCTCAGCTGATATTTGTGTCTTTGGCATCTCAATTTCCCAGTTAAGGAGACTCAAATGGAAGTCAACATGGAAAGGAAGTAATAAGAATAAAAACAAAGACCTTTGAAAAGAACTGTGTGACTATTTGCATACAAGCACTTCACACATCCACATGACATTTTTTGCCCGCCACTTTAATGCAGGTGCTAATGCCTTTTAAAATAAAATAGCGAACAAAGGCATTTCATAGGAATGTGTTAAACATTCATATATCAATATTTGCACAGCATAATTTCAAGGTCAAAAAAGGACTATTTGTTAGCCTACATTTATTTTTAATCTAGTCTGAATATTAATTTTTCTTCCCCATATTTTACCAAGATATGGCAGGCAAACAACAACAATTTGCATTTATAGAGCACTTTTAACATAGTAAAATGTCCCAAGGCACTTAAATAACCTATTTCCAGGTCATAGTGATTTCAAGATAAATACAGATGAGAAAGCCTAACCTATCTTAGCTCATCCTTCCAGAAGATTCTGACAACCATATCCCTCCCATCCCTATCCCTCACCCCACCTCCACTCATGGTATCTAATTCCTAAATAATTCCAGGATCTTAGTCTCTACTCATTCTCTCCAGAAGTCTGTTCCCTATCTTGATCACTCTGTCTGAAGAAGAAAATTGTGACATCAGTCCTAAATTTACCTTTTACCAGTTTGAACATGTGTCCTCTTGTTCTACTCTTAGGATTTTGTTTAAAGTAATTTTCCGAATCTACCTTCTCCATAATGAAGACTATCTTGTATATTTTAGTAACGTCATCTACCAGCCATCTCAGTTCCAAGCTGAAAGGCCTCGTTGCTTCTCATACTCAGTCCTATGACACTGAGAGACAACCCTATATTGAACTATCCTTATGCACTGAATGTCTTCTTTGTGCCTTAGTGACCAGAACTCAACACAGCACCACTCAAGATTGTGACCAGAACACTCTACGCTTTCAGCATGATGTTCTCGAAAGTGTTTTCCACTGTTCTGACTGTATACTTTGGCATTCAATTTGCTTTGCTGATCGCTACTCAAATTGGAAAATGTGCATGGGAGCATCACAGGATCACATAATTGTTACAGCACAGATAGAAGCCATTCAGCCATTGTGTCTGCACTGGCTCTCTGAATGAGCAATTCACCTAATGCTGTTCCCTGGCCTTCTTCCTGTAATCCTGCACATTCCTCCTTTTCAGATATCAGTCTAATTCCCTTTTGAATGCCTTGATTGAACTTGCCTCCACCACACTCTCAGGCACTGCATTCCAGACCTTAACCACTTGCTGCGTTAAAAAGTTTTTCCTCATGTCGCTTTTGCTTCTTTTGCCAATTACTTTAAATTTGTGCCCTTTCGTTCTCGATCCTTAAACAAGTGGGAACAGTTTCTCTCTATCTACTCAGCCCAGACCCCTCATGATTTTGAATACTTCTATCAAATCACCTCTCAGCCTTCTCTTCTCTAAGGGAAACAGTCCTAACTTCTGTAATCTATCTACATAACTGAAGTTCCTCATCCCTGAAATCATCCTGTGAATCTTTTCTCCACTCTCTCCAATGCCTTCACATCTTTCCTAAAGTGTGGCGCCTAGAACTGGACACAATAGGCTGGATTTTATAAACTCGCCACCGATCTCGGCAGTGAGCTTCAGAAATGGCGGCCTGCCCTTGTGGGCTGCATGTCAAAGAGCCGGCGCGTTCTCAAGCATGGCAGATCATTTAAATAGTCGGGATGGGCCTCCCCCTCCCACCCCCCACCCCCTCCACCCCACCCCCATCGATCTCATGGAGGGGGCGGGCAGTCCTTCCCCAGCAGTGGTGTCAGCTGCCTTTTCGCAGGCACAGATGCCATTTTTAAAGGGCTGTTAGCCCTACCGGCTTATTTAAATATTTAAAGATAGATTGAATTAAATTAAATGAATACATTTCTTCTGCCTCTCTCCCACCCCACAATAACAATTAAATACATTTTTTGCCTTTCCTTTCCCCAAAACACTTACCTTTACCAGCTGACCTCCCCCTGCCCCCAACAAACTGCACAAAGTTTAAACTAGAACCCTTCCCACCATCCCCTATACCCATGACGTTAATTTGACCCCTCCCGCCCCACACTGATAAACTTACCTCCGCCCCCCTCCTCACCAGCATCACGCCTCGTTTCCCTGGATGGGGATCCAAAGGTGTGGGATTGCCAGCCGCCTGGTCAAAGATCGCGGCAGGCCATCAAGAGGAGGCGTAAGTATATTTAAATTAATTAATTTAATTGATTTAAATATTCAAATTGTGGTCCCGTCACCCAGCGGCGGGTAGGCTGCTATGGTGCCTCACCACCGCCGGGAGGATCGCGCCGGGTCATGTCGGTATCGAGGTCCATGGTGGGTCTCATCTGGGCCATCTACAGCCCCCCCCCCAACAACCACAGTTCCCGACATCAAGGTTTCCTTAAATTCCAGCCCAATACTCCATCTGAGGCTGAACTAGTGCCTTATACAAGTTCAACCTAACTCCCCTTACTCTTGTACTCAATGCCCCTATTAATAAAGCCTAGGATACTGAATGCTTTATTAACCGCTCTCTCAACCTGTCCTGCCACCTTCAATGATTTATGTACAGATATACCCAGGTCCCTCTGCTCCTGCACCCTTTTTAGAATTGTACCCTTTATTTTATATTGTCTCTCCATGTTCTTCCTATCAAAATTAATCACTTCACATTTCTCCGCATTGAACTTCATCTGCCACTTGTCCACCCATT
The DNA here is from genome assembly GCF_036365525.1 of Heterodontus francisci. NCBI lineage: Eukaryota > Metazoa > Chordata > Chondrichthyes > Heterodontiformes > Heterodontidae > Heterodontus > Heterodontus francisci. Next base: position 43,818,111 of record NC_090396.1, read on the forward strand.
ACACCAACTTGTCTATGTCCTTTTGAAGTTCTACACTATTCCCCCTCATAGTTCACAATGATTCCAAGTTTTGTATCATCTGCAAATTTTGAAATGGTGCACTGTACACCAAGGTCTAGGTCATTAATGTCTAACAGGAAGACCAAGGGTCCCAACACTGACCCTTGGGAAACTCCACTACAAACCTTCCTCCAGCCCAAAAAACATCCATTAATCACTACTCTCTGTTTCCTGTCACACTGTCAATTTCGTATTAATGTTGTTACTGTCCCTTTTATTCCATGAGATAATTTTGCTCACAAGACTGTTGTGTGGCTCTGTATCAAATGCCTTTTGGAAGTCCACGTACACCGGATCAACAGCATTACCCTCATCCACCCTCCCTGTTACCTCCTCAAAAACTCCAGCAATTTAGTTAAATGCAATTTTCCCTTAACAAATCCATGCTGGCTTTCCTATATTAACCCGCATTTGTCCACGAACCTATTAATTTTGTCCCAAATTATTATTTCTCGAATTATGGTTTCCAGAAGTTTCCCCACCTCCAAAGTTAAACTAACTGGCCTGTAGTTGCTGGGCTTATCTTTATACCATTTTTTTGAATAAGGGAGGAATATTTGCAATTCTCCAGTCCTCTGATACCACCACCGAGTCAAAGAAAGACTGGAAAATTATGGCCAGTGCTTCCGCAATTTCCACTCTCACTTCCCTCAGTATCTTTGGATGCATCTCATCTAACCCTTATCAACTTTAAATATAGATAGTGCAGTATAGATAGGCTATATTGATGAGAAATACTGTTTTTAAGATACAGTATTTCATTATAAGTAAAAGGTATCCATTTCCTAGACATTAATTGTTGACCTTCCAGAGGATCCCAGAAAATTACATTTATTAGATGAGACATGGTCAGAAGGTTAATCCAGGGGACAGGCAGCATTAAGAATTATCAATGAAACCTGCAAATGTTTTATATTTTAAAGGAATGCGGAGATAATTAAATCGCATACTGCCTTGATTGTCAGTGAAGTATCTTAAAATGGCAGTTCCCCTTTTATGAGCCAACCTCAACTATAGTGGGGGAAAAAAATGAAAATAATTGTTTGCTGAAGAAAGTCCAGTAACTCACTTTAATGCTCAACTCTAAAACTAGAAGGTCAAGCGTTCTAAGTCGTAAATAAGTAACATTTCAAGTAACATTCACACCACACCAGTGGCAGACAATGACCACCTCCAGTAAGAGAGAATCTAACCATCTCCCCTTGACATTCAACAACATTACCATCACTGAATCCCCGACCATCAACATTCTGGGTGTTACAATTGACTAGAAACTTAACTGGACCAGCTATATGAATACTGTAGCTACAAGAGGAGGTCAGAGACTGGGAATTCTGCAGTGAGTAACTCACCTCCTGCCTCCTCAAATCCTGCCACTATCTACAAGGTACAAATCAGGAGTCTGATGGAATATTCTCCATTTGCCTGGATGGGCGCCATCCAGGACAAAGCAGGCCACTTGATCAACACCCCACCCACCACTTTAAACATTCATTCCCTCCACCACTGGCACACAGTGACAGGAATGTGTACCATCTACAAGATGCACTGCAGCAACCTGCCAAGGCTCCTTCGACAGCACCTTCCAAATTCATGGCCTCTCACCTAGAAGAACAAGGGCAGCAGACGGATGGGAGCACCACTACCTGCAAGTTCCCCTCCAAGTTACACATCATTCTGACTTGGACCTCGATTGCCGTTCCTTCACTGTCGCTGGTCAAAATCCTGGAACTCCATTCCTACATCACATGAACTGCAGCGGTTCAAGAAGGCAGCTCACCACCACCTTCTCAACTGCAATTAGTGATGGGCAACAATGCTGGCCTTACCAGCAACGCTCACATCCTGTGAAGGAATAATAAAAAGAAGTCAGCCTGTTACTTGGATTTAGGATTCTGAGTTCATTAAGGTGTGTCAATACTCAGCCGCATAATAAATTAAAGCATTACAGACAAGTGAAGCCCTCCATTTTGGAAGGGGAAAATTACTCATCATTAATTGGTGTGTAATCCTTTTGGGTGATGGTTGAGTGGCGCTTGCATTGATGGGTGAGGACAGTAATCTTATTAGTGAGAAAGTAGTGATTCCTACACAAGGAAATAGAGATTTGAAAGATTGGGAGAAGGAAATCATTTTTAAAAATCTTCCCAATATGTACTGGCAACAAATTTGGAGCCTCTGAAAACACCTGCTTGCAAAAATATTGGTCTATAAATATTTGCTTCCAAATATACATGGTACAGTCAAAGCAAAGCAAAGAAAGATAGCATCTCTGTTACACTCTTGTAACCTGGTTTGGGAAAACTGCTTAACATACTCAGGAACATTAAAATGTTGGTGATTTGTTTTAAGGAATAAATCCCAGGTCTGTATATCAACAAAAAGATTACTCTTTTATTCAGTGTTTTTGGGACAAATTTCTAATAGTCAGAAATTGTTCTCAAAGGATGTAGAAGAATACAGCTGTCAAGGGAAAAAAATGACAGTGAGTTGCATTGTCTGGTTCATTTATCTGACAATCTAAAAGGGACTGAATTTTATTTTATACATGTCTAGGCCTGGGTGCTGGCATAAAGTGCCTCAATAAATCTTGAGATTTGTGTTTTCCATTCAGCATCATAAAGCTTTTTTTCATATTGCTGAACAGTATTAACAAGATTATTTACATTGGTTTTCAGCACACGATTTGCTCTGGTGTTCCGGAATTCCCGAAAACATAAGGGAGGAAATGGCTTTCAACCTAACAGTATTGTTCCTGAGGCCATTTCCTCTCCATGATTAAAAAAAAAATAAAAACTTAAAATACTGTTGATTTGGAATTTTAGACTCAGAAAGCCAGGTAGGTGTAATTTTATTGAAGCATACATGTAAAATATTGTGTGCATATGTGGCACTAATATTAGTGCACAGCCAATCACATTGAAAGGTAGTAAAATCCTTCACTTTTTATAAATATTACAGAGTGAAAAAAAAATTGGGACATACACATTAGAAGCTAAAATATCATAAATGTTTAAGAAATCTTAGGTATGAACATACGAATATACGAATTAGGAGCAGGAGTAGGCCACTCGACCCCTTGAGTCTGCTCCGCCATTCAATAAATTCATGGCTGAACTGATTACTCCACATTTGCGCCAACCCCAATAACCTTCCATCCCCTTGCTTATCAAGAATCTCTCTACCTCTGCCTTAAAAATATTCAAAGACTCTGCTTTCACTGCCTTTTGAGGAAGAGAATTCCAAAGACTCACGACCCTCTGAGAGAAAAAATTCTCCTCATCTCTGTCTTAAATGATGGACCCCTTATTTTTAAACAGTGACCCCTAGTTCGAGACTCTCCCGCAAGGGGAAACATCCTTTCCACATCCACCTTGTCAAGACCTGTCAGGATCTTATATGTTTCAATCATGTCACCTCTTACTCTTCTAAATTCCAGCGGATAAAGCCTAGCCTGTCCAATCTTTCCTCGTAAGACAGGCCACCTATTCCAGGTATTAGTCTAGTAAACCTTCTCTGTAAATTTTAAAGAAATATTTGTATATATAGTTTTTAAAACTTTAGAATATTTATCATAATGGAAAAATTTGACATTACTCAGACATAAAATTGGGTTTCCAGGGACAAAGAGGTTGTTCATTAATAGTTATGACTTAGTACGTCATTAAAAAACCCAGTTGCTCCTCATTAACAAGGCATAACACTTTCAGGGATTTTAACAGCAATATTACAGCATAAACTTGGAGTTCTTGTCAGTTCAGTGGTTTCTAAAGATTGCTGTCTGTGGAGACTACAACAGCGTAGCCTGTGGAGGAGCAGGGGATCACTGACAGCAACTTCTGGATTTCCACATTTAACTGCGCATGTGCGAAGGCCAGAAGCTGCTGTTTGTTTCACAGTTGTAATGATGGCAAACATTGTCAGTTTCGCTGTCATTATAATTACAAAATCCATGCCAGTGACTGTAGGAAAGAAAAGAAAAAGTGTCTGAGGGCAAAAAGTCTTTTAAATATTCAAATCATAATTTTGCACAACAAAGCATTAGTGTTTGCATTTAGCTCACTAACAGGAACGATCCATTGCTCTCCTGAACTTGCCACATCTTTGAAACAAAAGGAACTTTCTCTCTGTTTTTATGTCAAAAGAGCAATTGGATATCCCTGGCCTTGAGAACTGAATTTCACATTTGTATGGAATGCTGTGGTATTACAACATACACATACAGCAAGGAAACCAATTTTGTCCAGAGCATTGTTGAGATGTGGAATAATGATTTCCTGTGGACAATTATAAGACATTGCAGTAATTTTTTTGGGGGGAGGGATCGTTCAAATAACCTCACAAGCAAATGAATGATTTTGTGTAGGCGATGACCCTGATATGAAGCCGATGATTAGAGCTTTGAAGTCATTCTCTTCTATTTATATTTTCATATTTATGATTTAAAATTTGTGTTTGTGGTTATTTCAGAGAATTCATTTAATTTTCCCAGTGTTCCCCTAACTGGTGGTATATCACCTGACTTTTCATGGTAAATTAAATTCAATAGTATACCTCCTGTTATTCAGACTGACAGTGATTATCAACTACCACTACACGGCAGAGAGTAAAGCTTTACTCTTCAGCGTGAGGTTGAGGAGCAGTTTCCATATATGATTTTTTTACCTGACCACCTCTTTTTTTAAAAAAAAAACCTTCAACCTTTAGTACGTCTTAATGCATTTTCACTTTACATTGATGCCTGAGATTCTCCAATGTTCCCCAACATTACAGCCATAACTTTAAGGCAGAACAATCCTAGTGCTGAAAGATTCATCTGTACATTCATTGTGAAGTTAATAATACAACTTAATCAATCAGTACCGCTCTTAATCCCTCCCTATAATCTTCTTTGTCATAAAATAGAGACGATTGGTTTCATATACTCTTGGCATATTTGGGATTGCACCTTTGCTATCATTTAAGACATCCTGCAAAATTGTGAGAAGGAATATATGGAAAAGAAAGAACTTGCATTTCTATAGCAGTTTTCACAACCTAAGGACGGCCCAAATCCCTTCATATCCATTGCTGAAATGTAGAGAGATGCAGCAGCCATGTTGTACACAGAAAGGTCCCACAAACAATAGTGAGATAAATGACCAAACACTCTGCTTTTGGTGATGTTGGTTAAGGGATGAATGATGGCTAGGGCACCTGGAGAACTTCTCTGCACTTCAAAAAGTGCTATGGGATCTTTTATGTTCAACTGAGAGGGCAGTCAGTGCTTGAATTCAATGTTTCATCTGAAAGACAGCACCTCTGGCAGGGCAGCGCCCCTTCAGTATTGTACTGAAGTATCAGCCTAGATTACATGCTCTTATCAACAAAGTGAATTCCAGGTTATTATAAATACACCAAGGGATTACTGTGGATTAGATGGGTTAGGTGGACCAAAAGATTACTTCTACCTGAAAGGGTTACACTATAAGCCTCAGGAGTACAGCTTAAACCCACACCGTCCTGATTTAAAGTCAAGAGTGCTACCACCGAGCCAAGGCTGAGACCGCATATGTGCTTTCCATCGATAAGCAATTACATCCTAATGTCCTTATACACAGTCTTGTTTCTTATGTAGCAAGTAATGGACTAGTTGCTCTACTACACACCAGTCCAGTTATATGCAACTCATTTCTTTTTTCAGTTTCATCCTACTGCATAAAAGATAATTCTAATGAAAACTATATGCATCTATAAGCAGTGCAGCATTGTTTTGTTTCAGTCTAATTGTGTTGTTATGCATTTCTTCTACATCGATAAGGTAAATTAACTCTCAAATACTTTAGCACTTATTGATACTGTAAGTTAGAATGTATATTTATGAGAGTTTTTTTAAATCTGGCAATTTCTTTCTCTTGCTGTTCTGAATGCTTTGACTTGTTGCTTTGTTGCACTCCCACAAGAACTAGTTAGCCTCCAGTATCCCTCCCAAGTGGCTATTCTTCATTTGTGAGCCTTGACTCTGTATGACTTTAAGGACAATATAGCCAAGCTTGATCCTGTCCTCACCTGACTTTCACATGCCAATATGTATTAGCAGAAGTCACTGAATAATAATCATTAGGAGGAACTCATTCTTGCCTTCCTCACCAAAAATAGGGCCACAAAGACCAAAAGTAGTGTTTCAATTGGTGCCTGGGGTATTCCCATGCCTTCTTTTGCTAGCTGCCATTTCCCAGACTAGAAGTGGATTTGTTCCCAAGATTTGGTTCTACGTTGTTCTTGTCCTTTTTTCTTCTTTGGCCTCCTTGTCTCGAGAGACAATGGGTAAGTACCTGGAGATGATCAGTGGTTGTGGCCAAGAGAGTGTGGGGAAAATGGCGCACTGACACGGAACACAAAAGTCCGAGTGTATCAAGCCTGTGTCCTCAGTACCTTGCTCTACGGCAGCAAGGCCTGGACAACGTATGTCAGCCAAGAGCGACGTCTCAATTCATTCCATCTTCGCTACTTCCGGAGAATCCTTGGCATCAAATGGCAGGACCGTATCTCCAACGCAGAAGTCCTCGAGGCGGCCAACATCCCCAGCATATACACCCTACTGAGCCAGCAGCGCTTGAGAAGGCTTGGCCATGTGAGCCGCATGGAAGATGGCAGGAACCCCAAGGACACATTGTACAGCGAGCTCGTCACTGGTATCAGACCCACCGGCCGTCCATGTCTTCGCTTTAAAGACGTCTGCAAACGCGACATGAAGTCCTGTGACATTGATCAAAAGTCATGGGAGTCAGTCGCCTGTGATCGCCAGAGCTGGCGGACAGCCATAAAGGCAGGGCTAAAGTGTGGCAAGTCGAAGAGACTTAGCAGTTGGCAGGAAAAAAGACAGAAGCGCAAGGGGAGAGCCAACTGTGTAACAGTTCCAACAACCAATTTTATCTTCAGCACCTGTGGAAGGGCCTGTCACTCTAGAATTGGCCTTTATAGCCACTCCAGGTGCTGCTTCACAAACCATTGTTCTTGAGAAGCTCACTATTGCCTGGGGATAGGCAGGAGAAACCCACCCATCAATTTAACTTCCCTATTGTGCTCCTGTTGCTATGCTTTAATGGTACAGCTGAGATCAAGAACTTATCATGTGGGAATTTGCAGCCTCAAACTCAACTGTAAAAATGTAGCCAATTGGCAATGTATTGACCCACATTCAGGCCCCTTACTTAATACACTTTTATGTATGAAAAATGAAATCTACTGCTATGTAACAAGAGGCAAGTAAGTTCAAGATGTTTTGTTTGGACCAATGCCTGTATCACTAATTTGAGGTTAATGTTGGTTTAATTATATACGTGATGTGTTTTATGCATAGTGCTATTTTATTAAGAGCACCATGATTAACCAGCAGGGCACCAAACTAATTCTATTTATTTGATTAAAAAAGAATAGATCTTAGTCTGACGATAGTAGCTAGCAGTATCATCATCTTCATTCCTTTATTTGCCCCCACACCATAGCCCCTTCCCCATCTATTTCATGCCCCATTCTTGCTAGCCATTAACTTATGGGTGGGAGATACCACATTGACTGCCCTTTGGTTGACCAGGACCAGCACCATCTTAACAATAAATCGCGTGGTTCTGTGTGGTCATTTAAGTCAGTTAACACACATGATGATTCCTTCATGAACACATTCATAATGTTAAATTGTGCCTACGCTTCAGAAGTATTTCATTGGCTTTGAAGTACTTTGGGACATCCCAAGGTCATGGAAAGGCGCTACATAAATGCACCTAGCAACCAACTCCAATGTGGGTGAAAAGCTCAAAGATAGGGTGAAATCATATTATATAATACAATTATGCAAAATATTTATATGAAATTTCTCTGGTTTTAATGAAGCAGTTAACATGTTAAACACTTCCACTATATAGAGAACAAAGAAACTACATGCAACTGTACTAACATCACACAATGCAATTGCACTCCAACAGTGGGCTGGATTTTAGAGAGGCCTCGAGGTCGGGATCCATGGCGGGGTGGGAGTGGGGGGGCCTGACGATTGCCCAGGATGAAACCCGCCACAGACCTCGACGTCAGCTGGACCCACTCTGATATTGCCGGCGGCGAGGCCTCGTGGTGGACCCCCCGCAGCTCGGCGACAGGACCATAATTTAAATATTCAAATAAATTTACTTATCTGACTTTCCCATCGCCTCCTGAAGTGCCACTGCGATCTTTACCCCGGCACTGCCGCGTCTTCAGATCCCCATCCGGGGAAATGAGGCGCAATACTGGTGGGGAGAGGGTAGGAGGTACGTTTATCAGTGCTGTCGTGGTGAGCATAAGGTCAAATGAATGTCACAGGTGTAGGGGATGATGGGAAGGGTTATAGTTGAAGGTTTGTGCAGTTTGGGGGGAAGGTCAGATTTTGACGGTAAGAGTTTTTGGGGGAGGAGGGCATATAATTCATTTAATTGATATTGGGGGTGGGAGAGGGGCAAATGAAATGTATTTATTCTCTTTCATTTAATGTTTCTTTAAATATTTAAATTTACGGGTAGGGCTAGCAGCCCTTTAAAAATGGTGTCAGCGCCTGCGCACAGGCATCTGACACAATTGCCAGAGATGGACAGCCCACCCCCTCAACGTGATCCGAGGTGGGGGGGGGGGTGCGGGCCGCCCCGGCTATTTAAATGAGCCACTGCGCTTGGAATCACGGTGGTTCTTTGGCATGTGGCCTGCACAGGCGGGCCGCCTTTCATTTCGCAATTCAGCCCAGTTTTTTGCAAAGTATCAATTGTTCATTATTATATAAAAATTAGGTAAAAAGTTGTTAAGTTTTGGTTTTGAAACCCCAGTGAATACAAATGCACCTTAAATCTCCCATAGGAGCAAAAAATGTTTTAAAATGTATATCAACATACTAGCGAGTTATTATACTCACCTAGACTTTTTATGCATGTTTGATAATGTGTGAACACGTTGTCAAGAAAAACAATATGCCAAATAAGGAACATTAATTTATCAGTTGGAAACTCACATTAAACTTTTAATGGAAAAAACCTGCAGTTAACTTGTTAAAAAAAGCAGCCAAGAAGGCCACTGCAATTTGCATCTGAAACACCTTTTCACATTCCAAGGCCCAACAGGAGACAGAGGTCTGAGGAGCATAGACCCAGAACAATGGCTTGCTCTAAGTGATTGAATTACCTAAGATTACTTCATTAGCACGACATTCAAGGCAATCCTAATACCTTGACTTTGAAAGAGCAAACTCTGACAAGTATAAATATTGACATCCTGGGGTCTGGGGAGCCAATTCCAAACCTTGAATCTCATTAGGATCTTCCAGAGAATACAATGAGGCAGTCATGTGACTGTCCATTTCTGTGAAAGCTAGAAGTCTCCCTAAACAGAGAGACAAGCAGTAACTCAGACTGTGCAGCAGCCGAAAGGCTGCGTGTCTCCCTCCTCCCACCCCCTCCAGATAACACCACAAGTTTGAAAACCATCTGCAACTGTGGGCCCTCCAAGCCTACAGATTGCGACAGACAGAGACCAGGGGAAGAGAACCACCTACAAGTCTGCCTCAAAGAAAATCCTGAGCCAAGCAGGCAAGTCACAAAGTGCACTTTGACTAGCCAAAGACTGCAAGAATACAACTTCAGTCAGAAGACCACAGATTCATCCAACCTCACAGACTGTGTATTTAACTTTTATTTATTCTGGACTTTAATCCAACCACAAAATCTGCTTCTCTGTAATCTGTTTGTGTGTGTGTGTGATACTTGTGTGAATGTGTGCGTGAATGTGTCGCTTTTTTATTATTTTATTTAGATTGGGTTTAGATTGTTACCTATAATAAACTCACCTCTTTCTTGTTTAAACTCAAGAAAACCTGTCTGATTGGTACTTTCACAATCACGTTAAAGGTAAAAGGTAAAACACTCACTGAGGTGGTAAGCAGATTTAAAAAAAGGAAAAAACCCTGTTGCAGTCAAATAAGAGGAAGGGCAAGAAGGGAGCCCGTGACCACCTCCTCACCTGACTGCAACAGACACTTGGGGGCTCTCGTCCAGGATCATAACCCAATGACAAACATGAAATTGAAAGTGGGAAACCAAATTGATCCCTAGTTTTAAAAAAAAATTTAAAAGTTCAATGCAGGTTTTCTGGTGGTTTTCATTGCGAGAATACTAACATGTCCACATTCGAGGCCGATACCTTCCTAAGCCCGAGTGAAGTAACTTGGGACAGGTTAAAGGCCCTATCTATTGAAGAGTTGAGGAATGTAGCTGGGCAGTTCAAAAGCTAGGAAATCTGAAATCCTCAGACTTGCGGCCAACCATTTTTCACTTGAACCTGAAGATTCAGAAACAGGGTTAGAGTCAGAAACAGACAGGGTAATGTTAGCAAAAATACAGTTAGAACAGAGGAGACTAGAATTAGAATTCCAGAAAGAGAAAGAGCAGAGAGAGTGTCAAGAAAGGGAAAAAAGGGCAAAGGAGAGAACTTTTCAGGAGAAGGAAGAAAGAGCGTTAGTACGGCTAGTGAGGAAGCTACCCCTAGCTCAGGACCATGTGCTGAATTTAACCTTGTACACAAGTTCTTACCCCAAGGGAAACCCTTCCCTAGTCAACCTCACAAACCCGAAAAGTATACTAGGTGGGAGGGAGATAAGAGCCCAAACCGCCCTGGGCGAGAAGGGAAAGCTGGACAATGGGGCCCTCCTCAGGCCAAAAAGGTTGGTGCTGAGAGCAGGAGCAAGACCTGTCTTTAAGTTCTCCCAGTTGATTCCAAAGTTCAATGAGGAGGATGTGGTAGTATTTTTTGTCACTTTTGAAAAGTTTGCAAGACAACTGAAATGGCCGGCAGAGAGCTGGACTCTTTTGTGACAAAGCAAGATAATAGGGAATGCCCATGAGGTTTAATCACTGTTGCCAAATGAAAGTTCATCAGATTATGAGATGACTAAAAATGCTATCCTTGGGGCATATGAGCTAGTACCCAAAGCGTACCACCAGAAATTCCAAATCTTCCAGAAGCAGCCTGATCAAACTTACCTTGAGTTTGAAAGAAGTAAGCAGCTTTCTTTCAACCAGTGTATATGGGTGCTTAAATATAGCCCACATATGAAAACCTCAGAGAGGCAATCCTTCTCGGAATTTAAAAACTCACTCCCCCTTTCTATTAAACCCCACTTGGAGGAACAAAAGGTTCAAAGAGCCAGGCAGGCCACAATTCTGTCTGATGAATTTACCCTTGTACACAAGTTCTTACCCCAAGGGAAACCCTTCCCTAGTCATCCGCACAAACCCGAAAAGGATACTAGGTGGGAGGGAGTTAGGAGCCCAAACCGCCCTGGGCAAGAAGGGAAAGCTGGACGAATAGGGCCCTCCTCAGGCCAAAAAGGATGGTGCTGAGAGCAGGAGCAACACCCAAAGACCTGTGCACTTCCATTGTAACAAAACAGGTCACTTTCGAGCTGACTGCTGGAAGTTACGGGGAAAACCTGTAGGATTAATCAAGACACACCAGACTAGTGCAGGAGAAAGGGCCCTGGTGGAAAGAACAGCAGAGCAGGCTGTGGCTTTAACTGTGGCAGTAAGACCCAGTAACCCTACCACTGTGAGTGCAGGAAACTTTAACAAAATCCCTGAAAGTTACCAGGATTTTGTGTCCCAAGGAAAAGTGACCCCATATCCCTCAAGTGGGGCAAGCAAGCTGTACAACTGTACCCTGGATTATTAGTCCAGTAACATTTTAGCAAGGCGTTTGATAAGGTTCCCCATGGTAGGCTCATTCAGAAAGTAAGGAGGCATGGGATACAGGGAAAGTTGGCTGTCTGGATACAGAATTGGCTGGCCCATAGAAGACAGAGGGTGGTAGTAGATGGAAAGTATTTAGCCTGGAGCTCGGTGACCAGTGGTGTTCCGCAGGGATCTGTTCTGAGACCTCTGCTCTTTGTGATTTTTATAAATGACTTGGATGAGGAAGTGTAAGGCTGGGTTAGCAAGTTTGCCGATGACACGAAGGTTGCTGGAGTTGTGGATAGTGTGGAAGGCTGTTGTAGGTTGCAACGGGACATTGACAGGATGTAGAGCTGGGCTGAGAAGTGGCAGATGGAGTTCAACCTGGAAAAGTGTGAAGTGATTCATTTTGGAAGGTCGAATTTGAATGCGGAATACAGGCTTAAAGACAGGATTCTTGGTAGTGTGGAGGAACAGAGGGATCTTGGGGTCCATGTCCATAGATCGCTCAAAGTTGCCACCCAAGTTGATAGGGTTGTTAAGAAGGCGTATGGTGTGTTGGCTTTCATTAACAGGGGGATTGAGTTTAAGAGCCGCGAGGTTATGCTGCAGCTCTATAAGGCCCTGGTTCGACCACACTTGGAATATTGTGTTCAGTTCTGGTCGCCTCATTATATGAAGGATGTGGAAGCTTTAGAGAGGGTGCAGAAGAGATTTACCAGGATGCTGCCTGGACTGGAGGACATGTCCTACGAAGAAAGATCGAGGGAGCTAGGGCTTTTCTCATTGGAGCGAAGAAGGATGAGAGGTGACTTGATAGAGGGGTACAAGATGATGAGAGGCATAGATAGAGTGGATAGTCAGAGACTTTTTCCCAGGGTGGAAAGGGCTATCACCAGGGGGCATAATTTTAAGGTGATTGGAGGAAGGTTTCGGGGAGATGTCAGAGGTAGGTTCTTTACACAGAGAGTGGTGGGTGCGTGGAATGCGCTGCCAGCGGTGGCAGTAGAAGCAGATACATTAGGGGCATTTAAGCGACTCTTGGATAGGTACATGGATGATAGTAGAATGAAGGGTCGGCAGTTAGTTTGATCTTAGAGTAGATTAAAGGTTTGGCACAACATCGTGGGCCGAAGGGCCTGTACTGTGCTGTACTGTTCTATGTTCTATGTTCTATAACACCCTACACTACTATACCCTGGATTATTAGTCCAGTAACATAACACCTACACTACTGTACCCTGGATTACTAGTCCAGTAACATAACTCCCTACACCCTCGTACCCTGGATTATTAGTCCAGTAACATAACACTCTACACTACATATTCATACTTAAGGATTCAGGGGCCACCAAATCTCTTCCACTGGGAAAAGGCATTACCTTTCCCCCAGAGAGTGCAGTGAATGCTAGAGTGTGAGTGAATGGTATCAGAGGGCAGTATATGCCCAAATCTTTACATTGAGTGCACCTGGAGTGCGACCTGGTTTTGGAACCGGTAACTGTGGAGATTGTCCCTAGTCTACCAGTAGATGGGGTCGACCTGCTCCTGGGTAATGATCTGGCGGGATCAAAGGTGGTAGCTTCCCCAGTAGTTTTAGAGAGACTGAAAGAAGTTCAGGAGACAGAGCAGTTGCAGGAGAAAGTTCCCGGCATTTTTCCTGACTGTGTGGTGACTTGGTCCATGGCCAAACAAGTTCCATCAGAGGAGCCTGAACTGGCACTGCAGACAGAGGACCCTGCTGTCTGATTGTCTGAAACCTTCTTTGTGAAGTTAGAGGACCCAAAGGATGGGTTAAACAGATCTTCCCTAGTTGAGGCTCAGCAAGTCGACACAATATTAAAGAAGTTAGCACAGACTACCCAAACCAAAACTGAAGCAGTGGGAGGCACAGAGTGCTATTATTTAAAGAATGAGGTGCTGATGAGAAAATGGAGACCTGTGGACGAAGAGTGGACAGTGGTTCACCAGGTAGTGGTGCCACCGAGGTTTCATAAGGAAATACTAAGAATAGCCCACGAGCTTCCAATGGCTGGACATGTAGGTGTATGAAAAACCCAAGCCCACATAAGACAGCAGTTTGACTGGCCACAACTCCACAAAGATGTCATGGAGTTCTGTAAAACTTTCCACACATGCCAGGTTGTGGGGAAGCTCCAACCTGCAATGCAACCTGCAGCCCTAATTCCCTTACTGGCTTTTGGGGAACCCTTCAGCAGAGGGCTGGTCGATTGTGTGTGACCCCTGCTGAAAACAAAACGGGGCTCCCAGTATCTTCACCACTGTGGATGTAGCTACCCGATTCCCAGAGGCCATTCCCCTAAGAACCATCTCTGCCAAGGTAGTGGTGGAGGGGCTAACCCAATTCTTTACCCAATATGGGCTGCCTGCTGAGATCCAGTTGGATCAGGGCAAGAATTTCATGTCTGGGATCTTTCAAAACGTCATGGGTAATCTGGGCATAACCCAGCTGAAGTCCTCAGCCAACCACCCACAGTTACAAGGGGCTTTAGAATGGTACCACCAGACCCCAAAGACAATGATCAGGGCATACTGCTACAAGTACCTCCATGACTGGGACAAAGGACTGGGATTTTTCCTGTTTGCTACTAGGGACTCACCCGGCTTTCGTCCCTTTGAATTAATTTATGGGCACGAGGTGAGAGCTCCTCTTAAACTAAACAAGGAGAAGTTTTTGGGACACAGGGACGAGTCTTCCATGTTAGACTACACTTCCATGTTATGGGAGTGGCTCACGAGAGCCTGCACAGTGGCTCAGGAGCACCTAAAAACCTCCCAGGCAGCTATGAAAAGGCAGGCAGACAAACATGCCAAGGCCAGAACATTTCAGCCTGCAGACCTTGTATTAGTATTACTCCCAATTCAGCGTGAACCCCTCAAAGCCAATTCAGTGGCCCATACCAAGTGGCAAAAAGGATTAGCCAGGTAAATTATTCGACTGACACCCCAGATCAAGGGAAAATAAAGGCTGTGCCATATTAACATGTTAAAACAGTACACAGCCTGGAAGGGGAACAGACAAGAACAGGTCTGTCAGACAGTCAGGCAGGAAGGGAATGAAAAGGACAGTGAGGACAGGTTAGAGGAGGGCCAGGAGGATTCCCTACTGTCCGGTTAGCCAATACTAAAATGTTAGAAAAATTAGACCCCACACTCCCCTATGTAAATGCAGACCAAAGAGGCACCCTACCGAGGCTGCTATCAACATTTACAGAAACCCGCAGGGACAAGGAAAGTTCCCAACAAGGCAAACTAACAGTGAGGGAGATGCCTCACCTAGTTGAAGTGCCACAGGGGAGTGCAGTGAACGCTGTAGAGACACCTTGGAGTGGTAATGTTCCAGAGGACATGGGGAAGATTAGCAAAGAGACCCTCCCCACAGTAAAGGGAAAAGGGAAGGAAAAATGCCCTAAATTAAACAGCACTTGTGTGACTCACCAGAAAACTATAAGTGAGGTCAGTGTGGATCTACCCACTGAAGAACCCAATGATCAGGTCCCAAACATAAAGCTAATCAAACCCAATAATTTCAGTTCAGAATTCAAAAAGAACAAGGGCCCGGAGAAAATCTCAGACACCTCACAGGGGATAAAAGACAATTTATTACCCACTGTCACTATAGAGAGAAAAATTATCAAGGTGCTGGTATCTGGATGGTTAAAGCTGCATTGCAGGAAAAAACTAAGTAATCACTGATGCATTGTCCAGGGTCTAACCTGACACATAACCATCTCAGACAAAACTCCAAACAAAAAATTAAATCAACATAGCTGTTGCAATCAAAGCCAGCTGCAGCAACTGTAAGATTAATGAGTGAATTTCAGGAGTGAGTGTTGAGAATGAATGTGGGCTTTCTTCTTTTTCTTTTCCACAATTTTAATGAATGTTCCTATCATCACATTTCATTCCGCGTGATGCGGAGGTGTCAAGAAAAATGATATGCCAAATAAGGAATATTGATTCATCAGTTGGAAACTCACATTAAACTTTTAATGGAAAAAATCCTGCAGTTGACTTTTTAAAAACTGGCAGCTGAGATGGCCACCGCAATTTGCATCTGAAACACCTTTTCACATTCCAAGGCCTCCAACAGGTGACAGAGGTCTAAGTGACAGAATTACCTAAGATTAGCATGACATTCAAGGCAATCCTAACACCTTGATTTTGAAAGAGCAAACCCCTTCAAGTGTAAATATTGGCATCCTGGGGCCTGGGGAGCCAATTACGAACCTTGAATCTCATTAGAAGGTTCCAGAGAATACACTGAGGCAGTCATGTGACCATTTATCCATCTCTGTGAAAGCTGGAAGTTTCCTTAAACAAAGACAGAGGGGCAGTAACTCAGACTGTGCAGCTCCCTCCCTCTCTGCCACCTACAAGTCTGTCTCCAAGAAAATCCTGAGCCAAGCAGGCCAGCCACAAAGTGTACTTTGACTAGCCAAAGACTGCAAGAATACAACTTCAGCCGGAAGACCACAGAATCATCCAACCTCACAGACTGTGTATTTAATTTTTATTTATTCTGAACTCTAATCCATCCACAAAATCAGCTTCTCACTCTGTAATCTATTTGTGTGTGTGTGATTCGCATGTGAATGTGTGGCTTTTTTTATTTTATTTAGATCGGGTTTAGATTGTTTAGTATAATAAACATATCTCTTTCTTGTTTAAACTTGAAAACCTGTCCGATTGTTTCTTTCACAATCACATTAAAGGTAAAAGGTAAAACACTCACTGTGGTGGTCAGAACATTAACTTTTTTTTTTAATGGAATAAATCCTGTTGTGGTCAAATAAGAGGAAGGGCAAGAGGGGAGCCTGTGACCCCCGCCCCCCCGCCTCACCTGGCCATAACAATATATCGACAGAAAAAACATTGGCGTCTAAAGGAGTCATGATGGTAACTCAAGTATTAATAGTGTTCTCTATAATTAAGAAACTATTTAAAGTGGTCCTTCCATGATGCATTGTTTGCTCAAACAGTCTACAATATTTTGCATATGCCACACATTGCCTGTACAACAACAACTTGCATTTATATAGCACCGCAAGATACTTCACAGGCGTGTTCAGGCAAAATTTGGTAAGGGTTTATTCGAACAGGTGACCAACAGCTCGATTAAAGAGGTAAGCTTTAAAGAAATCCTTAAAGGGGGGAGAGTTGGAGAGGTTTAGGGAGGGCTTTCCAGACATCTGGAGGCAAGGTCACCAATGGAAGGAACTGAAGGAAATCGGGTATACACAAGAGGCCATAATTTGATGAATGCAGAGTTCTTGGTGGGCTGTAGGGCTGTAGGAGGTTCCAGAGATTGGGAGGGATGTGGCCATGGAGCAAATTAACATTAGGTTAAGATTATTAAATTTGAGGTGTTGCTGGACTGGGAGCCAATATAGGTCAGCAAACACAGAGGTGATGGGTGAATGGGACTTGGTACAAGTTAGTGTTATTTGTAACACAGAAATCTTTGGACTATAACACACCCATGTCATAGCAGGCTGTACGTATCATTTATTAAGACTGTGGAGTGAGATTATCCATTGATTTTATTCCTATTTTCTTCAGCTGGAAGACCAAAGAGCTGTAAACCTTTCCCTAATGCTATCAATAAACGTGCTTTATGTTCAGTTGGCAAGGTCCAGTTTAATAAGAAGTACAATGACCCCTGTTAATTGTCCCTGATCACTTTCAAAAAGTGAGAAGCTCGGCTATCATTCATTATTTCACAGCTTGATCACGAACGCACATGATGGTGGAATTGTCTGGCAGATGTCTGTCCTGAAATAACAACCAGGGGCCTATCTTAGCAGCTGCACTACTGGACTGACAGAGAGGGCCATTAGTGTTGATTTGGTAAACAACGGGGAGTAAGTTCAAATTTACCAGAGTCTACAGTATCACTAGCTTATCAACAATGACTATTTAAGCAGTAGTAAATTAGAAAGTGCATTATCATCATTTTATCTTTACGTGAATAACTTGGCACAAGATGAAGAAATGCAACTCCATGACCAGGCAATTTTACTTTTTTTTTATTGCAAAGAGATTGCCTCAGCAATCATAGTTCACCTCTTTCATGTACTCAAGATTTAAAATGAAGTTTAAACAAATACAAATGTGGAGTCTTTAAATGAGTTTAGCATAAAACTACCAAAGGACGGATATCAAAAAACGGGTCCTCAAGTAAAATCAACAAGGCTGAATGACTCCAGCAAAATGATGAATTTGACAATTTTATCTGTGTAGGAAAATGGAAGAAAATGAGTCACTGACAGAACTGCCAGCCTCAATTATGGTATTCTTGTGGCAGTGCGTGCTCAACTGATCACAAATAAATGGCACTGATGACTGAATGCTTTTCTCTGTTTGGTTGGTGTTAATGCACATTCTTGCTATGTTATGAACTGAGCTTGAGTCAGATCAAACTGACTAAAAGAATGACAAAGAGATCAACAAGAAATTAATTCTCTGAAAGCACAAGCATCCGGGGCATTCTAATCATTCAAATCCACTAGGGGTACATTATTTTATCTGGGATCTGAATGGCTGTGTTTATGGAAGCTCGCCAGAAATGTCACACATGGGTCAGGTTGCGCTGCCTGCCATTGAACATAAGTGGTGCCTGGTAATGCCTGGCGGTTGCCGTGTGCGGATAAGGATTACAGTGATTTCCACAGGTAGCCACTGTGCAGCCTTTTCACTGTTGATGCTTTTAGTTTGATCTTTTTCTCTCTGAATACATTTGCAATCTCCATAGTTTGCTGGGGTGGAGGAAGAGGCGTTGCTTACACTACTAATGCAATCAGAGAAAAGTACAGGAAAAATTAGAATTGTACCTTGGGTAAAATGTATGATGTATGAGCATAGGTTCAATGTCATAATTTAGGGATCAGAAAATGTCAAAGTACAAACCCTGCAACCCCCCTCCCCCCCCCCCACCAAGGGACTATGCTTACTTTCTTGTTTTGGATGAAACACATTTTATGAAGAAATTAAGTAAATTAAGTTTTACAAAAAGCTTGCTGGTTTTCAGTGACAGCCTTCCCTCTCTCCTGGATCCTTGGAGAGCATAATGAGATTTGGGGAAAATCTGAAACATTCGGCTGGACTCAGAAAATCTAAGCCGGAGTTAGGGCTCCTCAACCAAACTATCTAGAGTAATTAGGAGCAGCTGACAGTGCACTTAGTTCAGTCCAGGAAAGGAACTGGTTGCCATAGGAGAATGGAAGGGACTAGAGGTGTGATGTTGAGGAACATGACGCACAACTTATTTAAGCAAAGACAGTTACATCATGTAGCTTTTAGATTAATTACAATAAAGAGAGATGATAAGATTTGCATATCTAGCATATCACACAAAAAATTGCAAAATTACAATTACAATGGATGCCTTAAATCAGTTTTGTTCCTGATCTTATGTTTCATTAAATCTGCAGTGAATTTAGACTTTTCCCTGAATCAGTATCCCAGATATGCATCAGGTTGTACAGAACGCTGCATCCAGTGGTCTATAACCATACTTAAGTCTATTGCTGAGTACATGGCATCTTCACTCTTATATGTAGTTTGAAAAATCTGTGAGTGGCATTGGACAGGGATGGGTGGGGGTATGCAGTGGTAGTAGGAACAGATCAGCTAGAATACAGTGGAGTGCCCCAGAAAACATCAGTGATCTGGTTTCATTGAGTTTCCATGATTTTCCAGTTAGTCTTATTTGGCGTGCAACCTCAAAGTCAATGAGGTTGTGGTGCAAAGAAGCAGCCTGCAGTCCTGAACAACAGATTAAAATAAAAATCTGGATTGTTTTCCTTACATAGGGGCCGAACGGCAGATGCTGGGATCTTGGGGGCTGTGGGAGGGCAGTGCTGGGGGAAGTAGTTGAAGGATTTTCTAACTGCAGACAGGCACTGGAGATGAACACAGGTGCTCACTGGCCTAATGCAGACTAGATACCCTCCCACTAACCCTGAAAAATCTGGCAAGTCAGTACTGGAGGGCATCAGCGAGCATGATCCCAGAGTAACCTCCAGGCTCATGTCCCATGGGTTCACGAGATCTATATAATTAAAACTAAGAAATAGCAATAGGATATCTTAGAAAATTTATTGTAGCTCTTTTACAGTCATTATCCCAGTTTTTTACCAGTGGTATTTCACAGAACTTGTACTGTTGATGCTATCAGCTTTTTGTGTTTTATTTGTTGTGCTTTTTGATGCAAGCTCAATTCGTTGAGCATTAGACTGGAGGCCAATAGATCCTGGAATTGAATTCTGGTGCGGTTCAGTCTTTCATGGTGAATAATACATGTTGGAATGGGGCTGAGAGTAGGATACTAGAGGTACTGTGTATGGTGCTTTTCATACTGTCACAAGTACAGCTCTCTGACACTCTGCTATTGCAATAGAAACAGATATCAGCACCACTTCATGCTACCATCAGGTGGCGATGAGATCAGCCCAAAGCTGGATTTCCTACCTTTTGCCAGAACAGGGTTGGAATGGATCTTATGCTCTGCTGCCCAACTACAACCTTGACCAGAACCCAGCCCTGGGTTGAGGTCACTGTTTATGTAGGGGCAAGCTCCTAATGGACAGAACCCACCAATGCCAAAGATGATGCAACAGGACATGATCTATACCACCAGAAGATGGCACTGAGCCAAGGCCTAAAGTTGGTATAGTTTTGATGTTTGAGGGGAAGTGTCCACCAATGGGTCTTCTCGCTGTCAAAAAAAAAAAGCCTCAGCTGTCCTTTTTCCCATTTGCCTATGGGCTACTGCACCACTGTTCTGGAAGTCCATGACTTGATGGGCAACAGCAACAGAAAGCAGAGAAATCAAATGGATTACTGGGTCCTGCTTCCCCATCATGATTTAATTGTGGCAATGGGATGAAGTGGTGCCAGTGGGCTTACTTGGTGGGATGGATGGTTGAAAATCTAGGTCAGGATGGGGACATGGTGATAGACCTTTCTAACCAATTTTCCACCACTGCAACATCGAGGTGGACAGGAGATTGGGCATTGAGGGGGACAGAACAACAGGGCACAAATTTAAAGTGATTGGCAAAAGAAGGAAAAGCTTCTTCACACCGCGAGTAATTAGGATCTAGAATGCACTGCCTGAGAGTGTGGTGGAGGCAGGTTCAATTGAAGCATTCAAAAGGGAAGTAGACTGATCTGAAAATGAAAAATGTACAGGGTTACGGGGAGAAGGGCATTACATGAATTGATCATTCGGACAGCCAGTGCAGACACGATGGGCCGAACGGTCTCCTTCTGTGCTGTAACAATTCTCCGATGCAACCACCACATTTCAGGAATCGGAGAAATGTCCAGCACCCAGTGTCAACAGCAGGTTGCCTCTGTATCAAATACTGCTATTTGCTTGCCTGAATTGGCCTTGCCTTTCGTTCATTTTATTGGAGTCATTCTTAAAAATTGTACAGATTCCTTCAAGTATGTACAATATTGATAGCTAATATTGACAAACTAATTTTTTTTAAAGTTCAAGTCAGTGTCTTTTAATATGAAAAACATAGACATATTTGACACAGATTTGTATAATACTTAATAAAATGAATGGCTCCTTTTTTTTCTAGGCCAAAGTTCAAGCATGCACACTGATAATATTACATTGTATTAATTATTGAACTGTGATTTTGTGTGAGGCAATACCTCTACAGAGTATTTTGAAGAAGTGGATAATTGCAATTTATTTGCCTGAGCAGTAGCTATACAATGTGAGCACTCCCACATTAATTTGTCAAATATGTGCTTTACGATTGGACAGTGATCATTGAAACTGTAACAAAAATTCTATGCAGTATTTCATGTACTCCATAATCACTGGCAGTTGGGTCTTACCGGGTCAAGGCTGACAGCAGGAGGGCAATTTAGGTCTCCGAAACTGAGTTGTGTTTTAGAGCATAGATCAGTGGGATCATTCCACTCATAACACCTAAAGTTGCTGCGTTGCTTCAGTCAGTGTCGTACTGATCCTTGGAGTTTATTGTGGAAACTTAACGCAAGGGCTGACCAGAAACAATTATCTAGCTTATCAGATGTATTCTCCCATGAGGGATGCTGCACATGTCTCTCTCCATCTGACTTCAGCAGCCAGTTAATAAGGCCCTACGTAGATTTGTTTTCCCTTGCTTTCATAATTTACCATTTAGCACAAAGTAAAGGGAGTTATGGATTTCGGAGCAAATTGCATTACTCAACCTTAATTACTTCTCCATTTTTGTTACTGTTTGTTCCATGAGGAAAATATACAACCTTAAAGCTAAAGGCCACAAGTTTCCTTCTGACACAATCCTGACAATTATGTGGGGATTTTGATTCCTGGCGCCCCTGGCTCAGAGTTGACGGGGTCAGTGGGAGAATACTTCTTTTGGATCAGGCAGGTAAAAGCACTGCTACAGTCACATCTCTGGCACCCACCTGTCCCATCCAGCTAGAAACTCTGACATCCACATCAATGAAGGCAAGTTGCCTGGGCTCCCCTACCACTACAACCATGTCCTCCTCATACATGTCTCTTCCCCATGTGAGAAGGTTGATGTGCTTTTAAAATAAAAACAATTGGTGCTTATTTCATCAGGGGTCAAAGCCATTTTCCTGGTCTGAACACCACCCCACCTCTCCCCTGCTACTAAAGCCTACACTGACCCAACTATAGGCTTCTGCACTGGAACTTACTCAGTATAATGCACTCCAGATATGCAGTGGATCCTGACTGAGCCAGTGAAGTGGGAACATTGGCATAGGGAGCCCTGTCCCTAGCTCCATGACCCTTTATTAAGGCAGTTGGAGGTTCCATCCCTCATGTAGCAAGTTAGATACTTCCAGAAATGGACCGAGACTTGGCACAATTGGGTCGCCACCATTTTCTGGAAGGAGTTCTATTGGTCTCCCCACTGGAAATGTTACAAGAAACCAATGTAACTTCCTACAAGTAATACCAAGAACGTGAGTTCAAATCCCACCATGGCCATTTGAGAATTTGGACCAGAATTTTACACAGGAGTGGGCTGGAGTTGGGGGTGTGGGGTGTGGGGCAGGTTGTAAATTGAATGAGAGGCAGGGGGGTGCCATTCCCGTTGCCTTCCTGCCCTGCTGCAATTTTACGAGGTGTGATGGCAGCAAGAAATGGCCTGCCGCCCCAGGACAAATAAGGCCCTAAGTGGCCAATTAACTGCCACTTAAGGGCCTCCTCCTGCCACCGCTCATATGTTACCAGCGGCGGACAGGCGGCTCAAGCTCCACAGGAGGCCACCCAGTAAAACCTTGAGGCCTCCTTGCAGGCTGGGGGGGGCCTCATGATCAGGCACCCTGTGCTCCACGGAGGGCCTCCCCCACCCCCCCACCCTCCAAGGTTCAACCACCCTTACTGAACTACATTCCCCCACTCCCCAACCGACCCCCATTGCCTCGCCAGGATGCGGCTGATTGTCCCTGGTGAGGCCCCACAAACTTACCTTTTTTCTGGGGCCGGTATCCTTCTTGCTCCTTTCCCTGGCTGCAATCCCAGCAGTGGCCACCACTCCCGGTGGCGCTGCTGGGACTGAGCTGCCAGCCCACTGATTGGCCAGCAGCTCTTGAAGGCAGGACTTCCTGCCTCAGAGGGGCAGAGGTCCAAAGCCAATTACGATCTTGAGTCACATAAAATTACAGCGTGGCTCCCAGGCCCGGCAGAGGCGAGTTCGCTCCCGACTTTTAAACCTGTGGGCAGGGCCTCTTACCCAATGTAAAACTCCGGCCTTAAATTCAGTTTGAAAAGTCTGGAAATTGAAGCTGGTTTTAGTAAAAGTGACCATGAGGCTGTCGGTCATCATAAAAGCCCATCTGGTTCACTAATGGATGGAAACCTGCAGTCCTTACTCAGTCTGGCCTATATA
Organism: Heterodontus francisci; assembly: GCF_036365525.1. NCBI lineage: Eukaryota > Metazoa > Chordata > Chondrichthyes > Heterodontiformes > Heterodontidae > Heterodontus > Heterodontus francisci. Next base: position 43,841,812 of record NC_090396.1, read on the forward strand.
TTACTTCAGTCCCACACCAACATGGTTGATTCTTAACTGCCTATTGAAATGGCCTAACAAGCTGCTCAGTTGCATCAAACCACTAGTTCAAGCAAACAGCCCACCACCACCATCTTATGGCAACAAGAGACGGGCAATACCAGCTCTGCCAGCAATGCCCACATCCTGAGCATTCACTTTTAAAAATTCAAGCCCACAATTTTACAACAAAACATAACAAATAGCAAAGGACAAGTACTGTATGAAACAGTTCAGTATCATCCACTTTTCAGAAATTAAATCTTTTCCAGTTGACAGCATTTCTATTTTAGTTTGGACAACGTGTAGTTAGATCACACCAGACTTTTCTCGGGTGCATTTTTGTAACTCCATCTATAATATTATTCACATTGACATTCACCAACCATTAGAAACATCAGTCTTTGGCAAAAACAAAAGTGAAAATTGGAGGTAAAGTCCAGTTCAATTTAGTCTCCTGAGTATAAACTTAAGAAAACATGGTTGAGCGTGAAGGTAGTAACAGCCGCCAAGCTGTCAAAATATCTGACTACAAACTGAGTGCTTCAACAGCTTTGTAGCATACACTGGGATAAAGGAGATTATAAAAACCTACATTGATTTGATGCACAGAAAATGTATTATAGGATATCCCAAACTTAGAAATATGTTCATAAAGGCTTTAAATCATTACTAGTCCTGAACAATTTAAGATTCCACCAATTCCTTTGGATCTGGAAGGCAATTATTGCTATTTTAAGTGTCAACCCTGGCACATAGTGGTATTCTTGCCTCTTGGGTTAGAAATTCATGGGACCAGCCCTCCTCCAGGCTAAGACTTCGTGTCGTACTGAGGAATCTCTGCACTGTCAGAGGTGTCATCTTTTGGATGAGACATTAAACTGAGGCCCTGTCTGGACTCTCAGATGGATATAAAAAATTCTATTGCACAATTTGAAAAAGAGCAGGTAAGTTGTCCTGGCCAAAATTTATCCCTCAATTAATACCAATTAAGTACATTCTCGAGTGATTTATTTGAGTGCTGTTTGTGGAACCTTGCTGTGTGCAAATTGATTGCTGTGTTTGGCTATTATAACAAGGTTACTGACTACTGGAGTTCCGAAGAAGGGTCACTGACCCGAAACGTTAACTCTGCTAGTCTCTTCACAGATGCTCCCAGACCTGCTGAGCATTTCCAGCATTTTTCGTTTTTATTACTGACTACATTTCAGAAGTAATTCATTGGCTGTGAAGTACTTTGGGATGTCCAGAGGATGTGGTGCTACATAAATGTAATTTCTTTCCTTTCCTAAAATAACGGCTTACATTTGACAGTTGCTCCAGTGCTCATACTACTGAGGTTTTGTTACAAGTACAAATGGTAATTCATATTGAGTAAAACTGTATTAAACTAAATCTAAATATCCTATTGAAAGGATTTCTCAAAATGCATTAACATACTTGAGGAAATAATGAATGAGCTGGATTTCGTGGCCAGCAACAAAGCAACAGCACTCTTCCTTGACCTCGAAGAAAGCTGCCCACAAAGACGTAGTGAACTCTCTGGTGTGGACTTCCCCTTTCCCAACAGCAGTTTAAAGCTGGCGCCCAGTCAAGGGGCTCTCCAGCCATCCAGCAGCAGTGATGTCAGCAAGTAGGGTAAGCAGCCAATCACATATAAGTATTCACAAACAGCGAACCAGGAAGTTAAAAGCCCTGATTATCTTCCACTTTTAAATGTTCAGATAGCAAAGTACATGAATATGATTAGATTAAGTTAGAATCTACAATATCATAAACAGACCTTAAAAAAAATTAAAAAGTGGATTCTTTTCTATCATAACGGGGAAATTCGTCATTTCACAAATACAAAATTAGATTTTCAGGGTCACTGAGGGCGTTTAGCAGTAATTATGAAGTTAGTACACTGTTAAAAACTCAGTTACACCCTGTTCAAAAAGATGTAACTTTTCAAGGGTTTTCACAGCGAGACTAAC